>NW_028172643.1:0-12370 GCF_963971535.1 Notolepis coatsorum
CCCCACACACACACACACACACACACACACACACACACACACACACACACACACACACACACAACACACACACACACACACACACACACACACACACACACACACACACACACACACACACACACACACACACACACACACTGTGATAGAGCCCTCCTAAGGAAACACATGGACATTGTGATGGAGCCCTTCTAAGGTTTGAAGTCTACTACAAAGTGTGCACTATAAATAATGGCTGTGTGAAGGGACTTGAATCAGCTACTGATGTCCACTTGAAAGATGATATCTTTATTTGAAGTGTTTGCACACACAAACACACACATACTTGGAGAGAGAGAGAGAGAGAGAGAGAGAGAGAGAGAGAGAGAGAGAGAGAGAGAGAGAGAGAGAGAGAGAGAGAGAGAGCTTATTTAATCAGTGGGAGGAATATGTAGAGTAATAGATTAATGACTGTATTTTATACTATTAACCTTTGCCTGTTTTATTAGGCCTTGTTGTAAATAAGGGCATGCACCTGCACCCCCTGCACAAACACACAGCCTACATAAACATGCAAGCTTGCAGAAATAAACGCACATACATGTATGCATACACACTCCCACCCCTGCACATTCTCACACAGAAACACACACACATATTTCCCTGTGGCTTTCTCTTCCACATAGACACAGTAGTAAAGAAAGCGAAGCAGCGCCTCTACCACCTGAGACAGTTAAGGAAGTTCAGAGTATCGGGGAAGATACTCCAGTCCTTCTACTCAGGAGCTGTAGAGAGCATCTTGACCGGAAACATCACTGCCTGGTATGGGAACAGCACGGCACAGGACAAGAAGGCCCTACAGAGAGTGGTGCGCTCAGCCGAGCGTACCACGGGTATTGCGCTACCTCCCCTGCAGGCTCTATACAACAAGAGGTGCAAATCCAGAGCCTGCAGGATAATGAAAGACCCCCACCACCCCAATAACAGCCTGTTCCAGCTGCTGAGGTCAGGCAGACGCCTGCGAACCCCAGCTACTAGGACGGAGAGGCTTAGGCTAAGCTTCTTCCCCCAGGCCATCAGAGCCTTGAACAATGAACATTGAGAGACACAGAAACTGAACTATCCACACACAAGCACACACAAGCACATACACGACACGCACGCTGAGCACGCTCACACACTAGCAGCCACTTTAACACTCATGCCGCACACACGCACACTTATGGCCAGAGGAAAGGCCACTTTAAATTTAGTATAACAACAGGAACAGTGTATTGCACTATTAAAGCTACCTAGCATGTCCTATATGCTCTGTAAATACTATGTACAGATACCGAGATGGCACACCATGTTACCTGTTTATTGCACTGTTGTTTTTATTGGATTCTATTATATGTTGTACCACTGTATTTTTATTGGATTCTATTATATGTTGTACCACTGTATTGCACATCGTCGCGGGCAAGACCAGCCGCATTTCATTGTATACAGTACCTGTATGCCGTGACAATTAAAACTCTTGACTTGACTTGACTTCCTGTATGCAAAGCAGGGTAGATCCCTTTAATTTTTTTTACTAGACAACATGATACATATCACTTTCACTCCACAACAATTTAAAAGAAAATCAACTGGGCGTTTGAGGTGATGAAATCACTGCGCCCCGGCAGCAGTGGTTCGGCAAAAAAGAAATCTGAGTATATATCTGCTTAGAAAACGAAAAATTTCTAATTATTTTTTTCTATTTCTCCACGTGGTAAATACACAGGTCACAACATGTTTACAGGGACATTTTCGGGTTGTATTTGGAGTGTATTTCATGACTGTTGGGAACTAGGCGACACACCTACTTCCAGTGAATGACGCTAAGCAAGGCTAACGGTGCGGCTGTTCCCTAAGCCTAATGCATGCACAGAGAAGAAAATGGTATGAATCTGCTCGTCTAACTCCAGGGTAGATGGCAAATAAGCTAATTTCAGACAAGAAGATATATCAACATCAAATCAGATCAGCTAGCCTACCTGGTCAAAAACACCTCTCCCTGAGTTTTAAACTAGGCTAGTGGTCTGTATCCGCTTTCATTAACCAGACCATTTGAGGCCAGACCAGCGAAAGTGAGGTGTGTGTTGAAGCACAGGTACACTACAGTATGGCCTAAATGTGTTTTGCACGCTGTAAACAACCTGCTTTTGTTGACAGTACAGGTATATACATAGGCGGCGCGTATATAAGGCCAGGGGAGGCTATGCCGACCCAGTCTGTGCATTATTATAGGCAGCCTAGGCTACGATATTGTGTGTGTGTGGGCTGCTGCAGCCCGGTGGTGACAATACGCAAGGGTCGGCCAACCAAGGTGTCAATGGCAGTAGGTGTGGTGGCCGTTTAACATTCCAGACTGCAGGCAGTAACCAATCACGCCGCATCATCAAACTAACCGGTGGCGTCTATTAGAATCCTAACGCTAATTTCCATTAAGGACAAGTACATTTAGCAAATCAGCCCTCTCCGTGAGAGCTGCCAAGACCTGGAACTCCATTCCAAGTTACATGCCGCCTGGGCATAACACTGGATCACCTGAGGCCAAGGGCTTGCTCTACGAGGGCATGATGAGACTGAGTCAGAGTTAATCAAACCGTGGAAACTTTTTAGAGCTACTATGTACATTGTTTTCAAAGCATGATGAGATCCAAATTACGGAAAATGTTTCCTTCATTGCCGTCGGCACCGCAACTTGTGAACGGCCTTTCCCAATGAGGCGCATCCGAAACTTTTGTTGCATTAAGGTAAGACAATGGTTAATCATATTGGATGCCTTCATTTGAACAATTAATTTGCACTATATGAAATGAGTGGGGCTCGCTGTAGTAGCCTAGTAGACGTGGGTGTGTGTATTGTATGACATCAGAACCTGGACAGCACCGTTTGCGTGCAAGCAAAAAAGAAAAAGGGAAAATTTTGCGCGCTCCGCACGACTCCCATCCCATCTATAGCCTACCCTAATGTCCAGCTCACCCGCCGCCTATGGGTATATAGCATGTTAGGAAGCATAGATGTTAGGAAGCATATAGGAAGTGCCTCAGGAGGTAGAGCAGTCATCTGTTCCTAATTTATGCAAATGACATGTCGTCAGCTTGTGACTGCAACTTGTTCCTGTTTGCGGACGACTCAGCCCTGCTGGTCTCTGACAAGAACAAGTTACAGGTTGAAAAAACCCTCAGCTCGGAACTAGGCAGAATCTGCATATGGCTCGCTGATAACAAACTATCATTACACATGGGCAAAACAGAGTCCATTCTCTTCGGTTCAAATAACAAACTCAGCAAGACCGACGGCTTCTCAGTTACAGTGGGTGACAATATTGTCACAAGGAAAGATGAAATTACCTACCTGGGTTCCATCCTAGAGGCTAATCTCTCCTGTGACAAAATGGCATCCAATGTAATAAAAAAAGTCAACCAACGAACTCGATTCTTGTACCGGATCTCCTCTCTGGTAAACAAGAATACCCTGAAGACTCTGGCAGGAGCACTCATTCAGGGGTACTACGACTATGCTTGCACCTCATGGTACCAAAGCACCTCAAAGGCGCTAAAAACAAAATTACAAACATCTCAAAACAAACTGGTCAGACTACTGCTTGACCTTACTCCTAGAACCCACCTCACCCCTGCCCACTTTGACAACCTAGGATGGCTTAGAGTAGATGACAGAGTACAGCAACTTGCAATGGGCCTGGTCTACAAGATACACTACACGACCAAGGTACCCATGTACATGGCAAAATACTTCCCAAAGGTCAGTGAATACCACGATCACAACACCAGAGGGAGCTCCACAAATCATGTTAAACCCAGATTCGGCTCAAATAAGGGACTAAACACGTTTCGCAATTATGCCACATCAATGTGGAACGCCCTACCCAAAGCTGTAAAGGAATGTGGATCACTACCCACTTTCAAAACCTCTCTCAAGAGACACCTACGGGAGACTGCAATTCAACACTGGCCCCTGTAAATATCCTAACCCAACCCCCTCCAATGTACAGTCATTTACCTAGTATGGTTTTGTCAATAGTCCAATGTACAATTTTGTTTGTTTGTACAGAGTCTCCCCCCCCTCAATGTACAGTTTTGCTTGCTTATACAGTGTGCCCCCCCCCCCCCCCCCCCCAACCACCTCCAATGTAAATTACCCAGTATGGTTGTCAATATCCCAGTGTACCCAACCCCCCCCACCCAACCTCCTCCAATGTACAGTTTCTACGTCAAATGTATATACTCCCTTTTCTTGACTCCTTCTGTATCACAAACAGTACTGTATTTGCAAATCTGGTATGTCATAAATGTATAGATGTAGCAGTACTGACTATCTGTATGTCATGTATGTCATATATGTCCTGATGAATTGAAAATGGGGGACCCTGGTGTAAACAAGACGAAAGTCTTTCTCTGGTCTGCATCCCCTTAACAATTGTGTGTATTGAGCTGTACTGTATTGTACCCATTCTGCAATCTGTTAATAAAGTTTTCAATCAATCAATCAATCCTTGAACAAGACACTTAACCCCTAATTTCTCGGTTGCCTCCGCCATCGGTGTGTGAATGTGTGAGTGAATGTGTAAAATGTGAAGAACAAATTGTAAAGCGCTTTGGATAAAAGCACTATATAAATGCAGCCATTTACCATTTATTAGGAAGAATAGGAAGGGTGATAGGAAGCATACAGTAAGAAGCATGTTAGAAGCAGGTTCCAAGGAAAAGGGGGCAGGGTTTATTTCAATGGACAATGATGGGAATGAATTCATGCATAAATGTTTTTAATGCATAGGTATAGCAACAACAATAGGTTCACGACATTTCTATGTTGTAAACTGATTCCCAGAGGCCATAAGCAGTGCACCCGAGTAGTATCACCCTCTTGTGTTCAAACGGGGTAACTTCATACTGAATATATATTTGAATGGACAATCAGGGAAAGTAATTCCAATAAAATATGTCGTTGACCGATTTGAAAAATATTCCAGGAGTCATGTCCTTGAACGTCATTAATAACAATGCTGTCGGTGGCAAATGACATGATCAATAAGTAAGAAACAAATGTAATATTTCGTTAGCGCTTTGTTTAGAAAGCTTGCACTATGGCATATTATTAGTGGGCATGGCCGCCTAGTTATAGTTGAAAGTGGGGGTGCAATTTTTTTTTTATTTGTATTATATTTAAAAAATATATATATATATTTTTATTTTAAATTTTTTTGACAGGCAAGGGGTGGTTTGGAGGGGGTCCGGCAAGGTTTCATTTAATGAACCTGTACGTGCAATTTCCTGCAATATAGAGCCTTCAATCTTGACTAATAAAGCTGCTCTTTTCACTATAAAACTCAGTTTATATTGCAGTATGATAGCCAATTACTATAATAATAATAATAATATATTAATATATATATATACTGTATATATACTGTATATTGATTTTTCGCTCTTTTATTTTTATTAAATCAATCTCCTTTCAAATAGGCCAAGTTTTTAATAAGAAAGAGAGAAAAAATACCAACAAGGAACAATAACAGGGTCTGCTGTAAATATAGCCTATTTTGTGTCTTAATTTGTTATGTTATCCTACACTTTAAGCTGTCTGATATTTCCATTACCTGTAACTCTTGGGTCTCTTTCTCTCTTTCTCTGCCTCCTCCCTGAGTCTGCACAGTCACCATATCATTCTACATTAAGGAGAGCAATACACTTATGAATACACTGAACCGGTTTGAATACACAATCTTTATGCTACTCTGTAAAGAAAGGGAGAGAGGGGGGGATATATAATCCAAGTATTTGTGTCTTAATTTGTTATGTTATCCTACACTTTAAGCTGACTGTCTGATATTTCCATTACCTGTAACTCTTGGGTCTCTTTCTCTCCTTCCTGAGTCTGTACAGTCACCATATCATTCTACATTAAGGAGAGCAATACACTTATGAATACACTGAACATCATTATGAAACATTTCTATTGCACCCTTACTTACAATTCATTATGAATTGAAAATGGGGAACCCTGATGTAAACAAGACGAAAGTCTTTCTCTGGTCTGGATCCCCTTAACAATTGTGTGTATTGAGCCGTACTGTACTGTACTGTACCCATTCTGCAATCTGTTATTGATTGATAAAAAATGTTATTAACATATTGCAGAATGGGTACAATATAGTACGGCTCAATACACACAATTGTTAAGGGGATGCAGACCAGAGAAAGACTTTTGTTTTGTTTACATCAGGGTCCCCCATTTACAATTCATAATGAATTGTAAGTAAGGGTGCAATTAACACCGTGCAATCCATTATTTGTGGAGCCCGCCCTTTAAGTCTTTGAGCTATTAGGCTACTAGGGTTCTTACTTTGCGTTTTGGTGTACTGAAAAATGCTCCGATGTCTGTATTCTTTCTTTTTTCTGCCATGTTACCTGGTTGGCTGGACACACACACACACATTTTCATTTCAGGTATTGTACCTTAAGATAATTGAACATCTTGATTTACCGTAAATCCTCAAATATAGGACGGGTCTTCTATTTACCTTAGCTGCAAAGAGCCAGGCCTTTATTAGAGAGGCTTATATAAGAGGCAGGCCTTAATTTCTAAAAATGACACTCATGGACATAATCCCTTCATTTTCAGACTTGTATTGCATTATTATTATTATAAAAAAAAAAAAAAAAAAAATTGGGGGGCCCTCGTCACTAAAGGCCCATGGGCCGCGGCCGTCGTTAATCCGGCCCTGCTCGTCTGCCATAGCGAACGTTAAAATTTGCAAACGAAGTCAACGTTATCCAGCTGACGACACCACATATCTAGATATATGACAACGTTAGCTAGCGGCTAGCACTAAAGCTAACGCCAACCAGAGGGAAACTTTGTTATTATTATTATTACTTACTTACTTAGTGGAAGATCCTGCTGTTGTGACAAAGTGTTCACGCTGCCTGCCTGCCTGCCTGCCTGCCTACCAGTTTACACCTGGAGGCTGCCTGCAGCGCTGTGAGACTGGAGTGCGCCGGCCGGGCTCCGCTATGTCTGCTGGGGGCTGGATCAAACCATATCGGGCAGGGGGGTGTCGCAATCTTTGGAAACTTAAAAACTTGCTATTAAGTGTCATTGCGTATTATTAATTTGATTGAAATTACGTAGTTATGGTTAGATAATATTTATATATTGGGGGGGGATATATCATATGATCAAAAAGTGAGGGAGCAAAGAGACAAGTTTGCTCCCCCAAGTTCAATACTGGTAGAGCACCCGCTTCGCCTGCTCCATTACGTAGGCGTCTATGTTAGTGGGTATTAGTGCCGTGGGTAATATCCCCGAGTACAAGCTGTGAAGAGACTAGAGCTACTAACTAGAGTTACATTTGTAACTGTACAGTAGGTCTAAAATCATCCCAACCCTTCAAGATATCCAGTAGCTTCAAACATATTCAGTAGCCAGTTTTCCTTTTACACCAGCAGGCCTTTTTGTAAGAATAACTCTCACTTTTCAAACGGCGTACAGCCTACAGTCCATCTACTTTTGGAAGGAAATTCTTCACTCAATTAAATCCATGGATTTAGTTATGAGTTCTTCATTGCTGCTCAGAGGGACTGCCTGTGATGAAGACTAATGTCGGGGGTTCCTATTTTCATATGCGCTATTAATAATCATTATGTCCTTGTAATGACTCAACATGGGCGTATGGGATTTAATGTGACAACATCCGCTGTGATTAAGATAATGCAATCACCACGGCACATATGAATAACCTGGTGTGTGTGTGTGTGTGTGTGTGTGTGTGTGTGTGTGGGGGGGGGGGGGGGGGGGGGCGCATGTGTCTAATACAGTCATGGCACATCATCGCATATTTAAGTGTGTGATGTACTATAGCTTAAGACAGTGTATATGTGTGTGTGTGTGTGTGTGTGTGTCTGTTTGTGTGTGTGTCTGTTTGTGTGTGTGTGTGCGTGCGTGTGCGTGTGCGTGTGCGTGTGTGTGTGTGTGTGTATTATTAGGCTATTAGGGTAAGACTCTCTGGACTTTAATGATTGGCGTTCTTTACGTCATCATCGCCACCGTGGGTTTAATCCTATAGGCTAAAGAAGACGCTAGCGCTAAAAATAGAAGTAGCTAACATGGATACCCTTTTAGAGAGATATTATGGTCGTGGATGATGAAGGGGGAAAAAGAGAGGGGGAGGGGGGGGGGGTTGAAAAGAGAAGACATGAGAATGGAATTCATAACAAGATATGCTTAAAGGAACAGGCCATTATGGGAAATGCGCTTACCGTCTTGAATGGAAGAAGTGGATACAGATCAGCTAGCCTAACTGTTGGCCAAAAACACCTCTCCCGGAGGCTAGCTTGCGGCCGGATAGATTCCTACCGAACACACAGAGAGGAAATTGGCATCTATCTTCTTGTCTGACTGTGGAGAAGATGGTAGGCGCATTTCCCATAATGCACCGACGAAAGTCGACTATGAAGCAAAAGCTCATAGCTACAGTATAGGAAAATGGCCCTCATCAAAGTGTGTGTAGAACCAATGCCACTTCATAAGAGATACATACGACAACAATGTCCGAGGCTTTGGTCTTCAAGAGGTAACTGTAGCTCTATAAACAATGGGCCTTAATGGACCATAATAATAATAATAATACAGTACATGGCTTGTGTTGTATAGTTGTATCCACAGCCATTTCCTCTCCATTGTTAGTAAGGACTGCCGGAGCACAGAGCTATGACAGGCCACTGTTGTAAGTACTACAGTATATGTTATGGAGTAGAATGCATACATGTTGTAGCCCCAGTGGGAATGGAACCCCTAACCCTGGCATCATTAGTGCCTTGCTCTCTGCATTGAGATAAGCAGGGAATTGAACCACTCATTTATTTAAAAGATTTTGGACTTTATGGTGTTTTTGTTTTGTTCTTGATTTATTGTGATGTTTCTTCTTGACTTGTTTAAAGAAGACGTGTCCGGCCCATGGGGACATTAACGTGTGTTGTCGGGCCTTACAAATTAATTTGATTTGATTTGATTTAACCTGAGCATTGTCAGTGCCATGCTTTACCCAGTGAACTACATAGGGGATGGAACCCCTAACCTGGCAGCGTTAGTGCCTTGCTCTCTTCATTGAGATAAGCCGGGAATTTAACCACTAACCTGAGCGTGGTCAGTGCCATGCTCGACCCATTGATCTACACTGGGAATGGAACCCCTAACCCCGGCAGCGTTAGTGCCATGCTCTACTTGTTGAGTTATACATGAAAATATAACCCTTAATTCTGGCAGTGTTAACACTTGGACGCCAGCGGTGTAAGCCATCCTTGTACTCAATGGCCCACCGCTTTAAGAGATAGGGATGCATGGCGGTGTTTGCAGGGCTATATCAATATTCTATATAAGGAGACAATACTATGGCTCATTTGACATCAACTATCCATCGTTCAACATGTGAAAAAGAATATTTTTTTCATGTATACGTTCGCGTGTTATACCGTGGTGAATATTGTATAGTTTCAGAGTGATCCTGGCTAATTCCTGAAAACGGCGGTATGGAGCAATACGTGAATTTTGCTAAAAGCATTGGCGTTGCTCACCTGGACACACTATTATTTCCAATTCAAAGGTATATAATAGGTATTATGTTTCATCATGAATGCATGAAAGGGGGGGGTCGTTTTTTGATGCTTTGATCGTCAGCAACGACATTCTTTTTGGAGTATGTTTGATCGTTGCGATCGATGTGAAATCATGGTTGGATCAAAGTAGGATTGATGTCATATAGTCCTTATCTTTACTAGGAGGTATCCCAAAAAGAATATTCCAGTTGTCTGATCGCGATTTCCAGTATTGGTGTCCATTGGGTCCCAGACATAATCCGGCACAACACATGCATCGAGGGGCATTGGACGCGTTTCAATGTGATCGGGTGAACCGCTAGACTTGCCTGAACCAAAATTCTGCGCCTGGAGGGGTTTAGATGTAACACACGGTGTGCAATAAGGTTTCAAAGGGTGGGCGATACTGCCACCTAGTAGGATGCGGCCGGTATTGCACTCTAGCGACCTGAAATGAAAAAAAAATAGAAAAAAGAAATAACGATGAAAACTCGACTATACTCGGGTATGGCGCTCAACCGCTGGCAAGTTAACCCGACTATCCTCGGGTCTGGCGCTGAATGAGTTAATAACCCGGGGATTTAACCACTAACCTGAGCGTGGTCAGTGCCATTCTCTACCCATCAAAATAGACTGAACCAAAATAAGAATGTGTTCATTCTAAAGATCTAACGATATTTCTAAGGATCTTAAATAATGAATGTTAGCTAACAGTATGTTTAGCTGAATGGACACATTAGCAGCTTGAAGGAAATAAACCTTGCACAGACCAAGTGCATCTGGATCTCTTGTTTATGTTATTCTGCAACAGTAATTCAGCAAACACCCACACAAGATGGCAACACAGATGTGATATGAAAGAGCAGCCAGCCAGCCTGGGTCTGTGCCAGGGGCCTGGCTTCACATCACAGCCAGAGAGTAGCCAGGTCCTTGTGTTCTAGCCAAGCTGCTGTGGTCCATCCTCAGCTATAACAACCTGCCGGTCAAACACTGAAGCTAGCTGGCTAAAGTGCCCAATCTGAACCCCACACTAAAAACTGTTGTTGTGTTTTGTGCGTGTGTGTGTGTGTCTGTGTCTGTGTCTGTGTCTGTGTCTGTTGTGTGTGTGTGTGTGTGTGTGTGTGTGTGTGTGTGTGTGTGTGTGTGTGTGTGAGGGGGGGGGGGCTTTTGGAATTGAGTGGCTTAACAGTATGCATAATAAATCCAATTAAAATCAAATCAATAGACAGATAAATAAATAAATGAATAGACAGACCGACACACAACCACACACATGTATAATACACACAGGGGATATAATACATATGTATGCATACCGTACACATGCCCTCTCTCTCTCCCTCTGTCTTTCTCTGCCTCTCTAAACCCACACACTACAACACGATGTGAGAAGAGGCACACTCTGGCCCTTAATGTAATATAGCAGTCTCTGGCAGCCAAACACACACACACACACACACACACACACACACACACACACAGACACACACAAATCAGCACACAGGGGGAGGGACTTGGCGAGAAGGCAGGGTGATGGAGAGGAAGATGGATGGACAGATAAAAGAGAGAGAGAGAGTCTCTGGGAGGATGGTGTAGAGAGATAATGATGAAGTCGGCTCAAGGAAGACACTATTGTTCCCTTCTTTGTGTGTGTGTGTGTGTGTGTGTGTGTGTGTGTGTGTGTTGTGTGTGTGTGTGTGTGTGTGTGTGTGTGTGTGTGTGTGTGTGTGTGTGTGTGTGTGTGTGTGTGTGTGTGTGTGTGTGTGTGTGTGTGTGTGTGTGTGTGTGTGTGTGTGTGTGTGTGTGTGTGTGTGTGTGTGTGTGTGTGTGTGTGTGTGTGTGTGTGTGTGTGTGTGTGTGTCTGCTGCAGGGCCCCCAGGGCCCAGACTGTCTCCCCAGGGGCCAGGTCTTTGTGAGGTGCCTGCTATCATGTACTGTTGCTGGAGGCGGCCCTGATTGATTCTGTTGGGAGGATAAAGTGTGATAATGAAGAGAGGTAGAGAATGAGAGAATGAGAGAGAGAGAGAGGTAGAGAGGTAGAGAGGTAGAGAGAGAGAGAGAGAGAGAGAGAGAGAGAGAGAGAGAGAGAGAGAGAGAGAGAGAGAGAGAGAGAGAGAGAGAGAGGGAGAGAGAGAGAGAGATAGAGAGATAAGAGAGAGAGGTAGATAATAAGAGAGAGAGGTAGAGAATTAGAGAGAGAGGTAGAGAATTAGAGAGAGAGAGAGGTAGAGAATGATAGAGTTAGAGAATGAGAGAGAGAGTTAGATAATGAGAGAGAGGTAGAGAATGAGAGAGAGTTAGATAATGAGAGAGAGAGTTAGATAATGAGAGAGAGGTAGAGAATGAGAGAGAGTTAGATAATGAGAGAGAGTTAGATAATGAGAGAGAGGTAGAGAATGAGAGAGAGAGTTAGATAATGAGAGAGAGTTAGATAATGAGAGAGAGGTAGAGAATGAGAGAGAGAGTTAGATAATGAGAGAGAGGCAGTGGCGGCCGGCCGATAGTGGGTGCTAGAGCGCCGCCCTCCCTGGTTAAAAGAGAGAAGAAGTTTTTTTTTTTTTTTTTTTTTTATATAGCCCTAGAAATAAAATAAACATGTTTAAAATTAATAATATTTACTCATTTTAAGTATGTTTGTGTTTCCAATGCACAATATAATGTTAATATATCAAATATAAATAATAGTTTTTCATTCACAGGAAGTCACTAGTAACTACCTCTCAGGCCGGGGCGAGACATATCGC
>NW_028172642.1:0-17500 GCF_963971535.1 Notolepis coatsorum
GAAATGAGGGCATCGCAGCAGCATTGCAAGTCAAATGATACATATCTATAACAATCTAGTATAAAGCATTTGTCTCCGTGTGCACCTACAGCATAGACTTGTCCTCCGTACGCAGCGACTCCCACTCCTCTACGCCCGCTGCTCATGGGGGCGATCAGAGTCCACTGGTCGGTGTCTGGGCTGTAGCACTCAGCTGTGATCAGACACTCCATCCCGTTGGAGCCACCACAGATGTAAACCTGTAATAAGAAAGATTATTCTAATTTAGTTTATATATTCCATTTTATTTCATTCTACTTTAATTGTCTGTTAATGTTGATGCACCAAAGGACATGTTTGTGCAAACTTACTTGGCAATAAAGACATTTGATGATTTCTGATCTAACGTTCCTTATGTTCATCTAGCACCTTGTGTCCCTCAGTTCCACCCACCTTGCCGTGGAGGGCTGCTGCTCCGGCGGAGCTCCTGTGCTCCAGCATGGGTGAGATCACTGTCCACTGGTTGGTTTCAGGCTCGTAGCACTCGGCGGTGTTCAGTCGCACGTGTCCGTCGAACCCTCCCATGGCGTAGATACAGCCGCCCAACGCGACCACGCTGACGTAAACGCGGCGTGAGTGCATGGGAGCCGCCTCCAGCCAGCTGCAAGTGACGGGGTTGAACCTGCGCACACTGCTGAGACACTCCATGCCACCAAAGCCGCCGACGCAGTAGACCAGACCGTGGAGATAAGCGGTGCTATGGAAGGCCCGGCAGGGACTCTCCGCCTCAACGGGCACTTCCATCCATCGACCGGCTCGGATATTGTAAGCCTCCATGCGATTGGTCCCGCTGCCACGACTCCAGCCTCCAATGGCCAATAGGACCTCCTGGGGCAGGCGTGGGCGGGTCAGGAGTTTTGGGGCCTGTCGGAGCCAGCAGAGCCAGGCGGAGCCAGAGGGTTTCAGGATGCGGATGAGGGCCCTGCAGTCATGGCTGTCCCTCACCACAGGGTTGTTCTTGACGTTGTTCAGGAAGTAGTCAGGCCTCATCAAGCCCATGCGAACCTGGGAAGAGACAAGCAGACAGCGGGTTTTAGACGGTTTCACTGGGATTCTGTTGCTAGGGAACAGTTTGGAACCAAATGTTTGAGAACCACTGTATTGATTGATTGATTGATTGAACACTTTATTAACAGATTGCAGAATGGCTACAATACGGTACGGCTCAATACAAACAATTGTAATGAGGATGCAGACCAGAAAAATACTTCCGTCTTGTTTACATCAGAGTCCCCCATTTTCAATTCATCAAGACATTTATGACATACATGACATACAGATATACAGTGATACAATTAGTTACCTTGGGCAGCAGCAAAGGGATGTGTGTTTTACGCTCCTCACGGGAGTGGTCGATCCAACGGAGGACGGCCTCAAACACCGTCGCCTCGCTCTTCACGTTCAGGTCATCCCTCTCGATGATGTCCACCAGTTGCTGCAGGGACAGCTCCACAAACTCCTGTGAGACGGGCAGCATCTCCTCAAAGTGGCACACGATGAAGAGATGGGCCTTGCGCTTCAGGTCAGGGCAGCAGAAGATGTCCGCAAACCTCCAGATGCCGACACAGCTTTCCAGAGACAGCTGGCCTTCTAGGAAGTCAGAGCACGCTCCTACTATGCCAGTGACAAGAAGCTGGTCTGCAGCCACCAGAAGCTCTTCCACGTTCTCTGCTGTCACCGGCACAAAGCGTGTGTAGGCGTACTCTATGATGAGCTGCATCATAGCTGCGGACACCCCAGGGACACTGTAGACTGCTTTATATGTGTCGCTGCAGCGAGTGAAGAGGGTTCTGTGGGATGCAGAGTATAGAGATATCTGATGAGTAAACAGTAAGCAACATTCTGTCCTGTGTACTAATATATTTTCACTGTAGAAGTATAGGGTCTTAGCACAGTAGAAGAATATTATCTGTTTACAGTAGACATACAGTATAGTATCTGTTTACAGTAGGAGTATAGTATCGGTTTACAGTAGAAGTACAGTATAGTATCTGTTTACAGTAGAAGTATAGTATGTGTTTACAGTAGGAGTACAGTATAGTATCTGTTTACAGTATAAGTATAGTATCTGTTTACAGTAGAAGTACAGTATAGTATATGTTTACAGTAGAAGTACAGTATATGTTTACAGTAGAAGTACAGTATATTATCTTTTTACAGTATAAGTATAGTATATGTTTACAGTAGACATACAGTATAGTATCTGTTTACAGTAGAAGTACAGTATATTATCTGTTTACAGTAGAAGTACAGTATATCATCTGTTTACAGTAGAAGTACAGTATAGTATCTGTTTACAGTATATACAGTATAGTATCTGTTTACAGTAGATGTATAGTATATGTTTACAGTAGAAGTACAGTATAATATCTGTTTACAGTAGAAGTACAGTATATTATCTTTTTACAGTAGAAGTATAGTATTATGTTTACAGTAGACATACAGTATAGTATCTGTTTACAGTAGAAGTACAGTATAGTATCTGTTTACAGTATAGTATCTGTTTACAGTAGAAGTACAGTATATTATCTGTTTACAGTAGAAGTACAGTATAGTATCTGTTTACAGTAGAAGTACAGTATAGTATCTGTTTACAGTAAGTACAGTATATTATCTGTTTACAGTAGAAGTACAGTATAGTATCTTTTTACAGTATAAGTACATTCTATTGTGACATCATGACATTCTGTTATGACATCATGGCATTCTATTGTGATTGTGACATCATGACATTCTATTGTGACATCATGCCATTCTATTGTGACATCATGACATTCTGTTATGACATCATGGCATTCTATTGTGATTGTGCCATCATGACATTCTGCTATGACATCATGACATTCTATTGTGACATCATGACATTCTATTGTGACATCATGACATTCTGTTATGACAGCATGACATTCTGTTATGACATTATATGGTAGTAGACACTACAGGGTATTATGGTAGTACATGGCACTACAGGGTATTATATGGTAGTACAGGGTACTACAGGGTATTATATGGTAGTACAGGGTTACTACATGGTATTATATGGTAGTACAGGGTACTACAGGGTATTATATGGTAGTACATGGTACTACATGGTATTATATGGTAGTACAGGGTACTACATGACACTACATGGTATTATATGGTAGTACAGGACACTACAGGGTATTATATGGTAGTACAAGGTACTACAGGGTATTATATGGTGGTACAGGGTACTACATGGTATTACATTTACATTACATTTACATTTAGTCATTTAGCTGACGCTTTTATCCAAAGCGACTTACAAGTTCTGTGCGACAAGACAGCAAGAAGGGTATAACTCTATCAGCTGAGTAACAATGTTCATCAAAGTGTTGCGTGTTACAGTGTAGGTTAGTTTATTAGGACAAGTGCATGACATTAAGGTTAGTCGGGGTTCGATTTTTTTTTTTTTTTTTTTTATCATTTCAGATAATGGTTGAAGAAGTGAGTCAAGGACTGAGAATAGGCGGCTTCTCTTTGATGACCCTCCGGGAGCTTGGATAGGAGTAGATCTGAGGCGGCCAGAAGATGCAGAGCGTAGGGGTCTTGAGGGTGTGTAGTTAGAGACCATTGACCGGAGGTAGGCGGGAGCGGTTCCCTTTGCCGCACGGTATGCTAGGTCGAGGGCCTTGAAGCGGATACGTGCAGCAATGGGGAGCCAGTGCAGGTCCCTAAGAAGTGGGGTGACATGGGCCGACTTCGGTAGGTTTGAGATCAGGCGGGCCGCTGCGTTTTGAATGAGTTGAAGAGGCTTGGTGGCAGTGGCCGGGAGGCCAGCTAGCAGTGCGTTGCAGTAGTCGAGGCGGGAGATGACTGTTGATTGGACGAGGAGTTGGGTGGCTTCTTTTGTCAGGAAGGGGCGTATCCTTCTGACGTTGCTCAGGAGGAATCTGCAGGTTCTGGTTGTCGCTGCGATGTGAGCAGAGAAGTTCAGCTGGTCGTCGAGGACAACACCAAGGTTCTTGGCGGTCGGCGACGCGGTCACAGCTGCATTCTCGACTGCATTATATGGTAGTACAGGGCACTACAGGGTATTATATGGTAGTACAGGGTACTACAGGGTATTATATGGTGGTACAGGGTACTACATGGTATTATATGGTAGTACAGGGTACTACAGGGTATTATATGGTGGTACAGAGTACTACATGGTATTATATGGTAGTACAGGGTACTACAGGGTATTATATGGTAGTACATGGCACTACAGGGTATTATATGGTAGTACATGGCACTACAGGTTATTATATGGTAGTATAGGTTACTACATGGTATTATATGGTAGTACAGGGTACTACAGGGTATTATATGGTAGTACAGGGTACTACATGGTATTATATGGTAGTACAGGGCACTACAGGGTATTATATGGTAGTACAGGGTACTACAGGGTATTATATGGTAGTACAGAGTACTACATGGTATTATATGGTAGTACAGGGTACTACAGGGTATTATATGGTCGTACATGGTACTACATGGTATTATATGGTAGTACAGGGTACTACATGGCATTATATGGTCGTACAGGGTACTACATGGTATTTGTTATTGGAAATAGAATTTTCTTTTAATATTCATATGATGTTCTATGTATCTTATTAATAAAACTTGTTATAGAAAACCTTGGTGTTTTACTACCCTTACTGCACAGAGTGTCTTTGAAGACACAAACCAATATCAGTTTGAGGGGGTACATTTTTTTATTGATATGTTATCAGGGGCCCATAATCTCTCAAAAATGGGGTGAAATATTTTTTTTCCCCAGAAAATTAAAAGTCATGGAGTAGAGGGTTAAAGGATAAAAACTAACAAAAAAATTTAAAAGCATTCCATTGCAAAAAAATTACATGCAAACAAAATAAAACGTTTTTATTAAATAAAATTTTTTTCTTCTTTTTTTTATCATTACAGTAGAAGTACTGTAACTGAGGGGTACAATTCCCTGACTGTATTGTTAGATATGATACTTACTACCACTACCTCTTGTACTTTAGACTCTGGCCACCCAGTACTAGGCATAAATAATTATGGTAAACACTCCCACGTAGATGAAACGATCCAACACAAATGTACCAAGTCGAAAGTCTGCGTTTAATAATAATTAATACATAGCAAAAGGTATGTAGAGCAATCACTTAATTACATTTATGATTTGAAATAGGATGCACTTTTATGGCAAATGAGTATTCGTTGGTATATCAATAGAGAACGTCCAATCTCTGGTGGCGCAGGCGGTAAATATACAACCTGGAATATTTAAGGAATAATAGCAATGATACTTTAATGATTATAGAACTGGATACACTAGGGGGGAATTCCGGTCGCTTGTAAGACAACTGGAGAAGGGGGGGGGGGGGTAGAGTCTGACTGTATCCGTCTGGCCGAGGGTATCCTGGGAGAACCCACGGTTGTGCGGCTCGGTGCCTCAGCGATCCTCGATCCACAGATGAAAGCAGTTGGACTCTCTGTGGGCCGGCTTCCTCCGGTCCACGATGGAGAGACGTGAAGCGACCTCGTCGTGTAGAGCGTCTCCTCACTCGTCCTCCTCTCCGGGGGGGGGTTTCCAACACACGGCAGTGTTGGTCTTTATCCATAGAATAATCACTGTATACAAAGCATAATCCGTGCCTGGGAAGGCGGGCTGTCGTCGGTAGAATAATCCGGTATGCAGGTCCACTCGCTCGTCGGCTCTGGGGCTCCTCGGGTGCAGCCTCACATGGGGTCGGCCACCCTGGATAAGCAGCCAGTTCTACACGAAACGATGGGGGTACTGACTACGATAGTATTCTCACCGCACGAAGCACTACATATGAATAGACTATTATTAGCTTAATAGACTACGTCCAACTCGACGATATAGTGCCAAATATGACTATTCAAATATTAATATACACGATGTCTCAATACCGATGGTAGGCCGAACTTGGCCTTACTCCCACACGTGGCGTCGCGGGGAGGCTTTACATCTGTCACTCTATCGGAGGGTAAGAAACTGGACTAAAAAGGAAGTCCTACTTTAGTAGCGCAGTATATATACGCACTATGAACAAATAGTACCATTAGTGGTGCGGTAGCCAGATTCCTACGCGGAACTAGGACTTGTTCGTACATGTTGAGCGGTACGTTTGAACTGGGTCTGGGGGGTATGGCAGCCTGGCACCAAGGTCTCGACCAATAGTAGAATGGAGACTATTATGGGATGTTCAGTAGGCTAGAATGGATATTCAATGCATATTGTACAAGGAATATACAAGGGATATCAGGGAATATTAGAGAATATACAAATACAATTAAATATATATATATAAATAAATATATATATTCGGTTTAATCTGGCCCTTCACAACAGCCACCCCCTGATTGGTCCCAGACCTAATCAGTTAAGCAGAGACAGATTAATCGCGTTGTCTATTTACACATAAGGGTTTGCTGTAGGGGTCAGTCAACTTCACAAAGTCATAGGGTTATAGGGTCATGGTCATCATCGATTGTGTCTGGGAGTCGGGGCAGTTCTATGAGCCTCGCCACGGGACGGGTGTAAGTGCGACCCTGGACAAGCACTTCAGCTGCTCGGACCTTGCCGTCGGCACCGGTGATCACTTTGCTTACGCGGCCGGCCGGCCACATAGCTCTGGGCAGTGATTGATCAATAATCATGACGACTGTTCCTTCTGTCAAATTGTCTCTCTCCTTTACCCACTTCTGGCGGGTCTGTAGAGACGGTAGGTAGTGCAGTAGGAATGTCCTTTGTTGTGCACTCTCTATGGTAGTGCAATCATCTATGTTGGGGTCTGCGGAGATAACAGTGCTCAATCCACAGAACATAGGTTTCTTATTCTCAGCCTCCTCTTGACTTGCTTCCCTCGGGATAGGCGTGGGCCACTCTCCTTCCGGGAGCTTTAGGAATGCTGGGCCGTCACTGTAGACATTGCGACGGGTGAGGTCATCTAGGGGCATTCCCCGGGTGATGACGTCAGCTGGGTTCTGTTTTGTATCAACGTAGCGCCACTCTGTTTCTCCGGTTAACTCTTCGGTTAAGTCTTGAATCTCGGTGACTCTGACTCCCACGAAGACTTTGTACTTGCATGAGTCCGATTTGATCCAGGCGAGTACTGTCGTGGAATCTGACCACAGGATTGTTCTAGACACCGGTATGGTGAGCTCACGTTGGATGAGCGTGGCTAGGTGCGCTCCGGCTAGGGCTGCGCAGAGCTCTAGACGTGGGATAGATTGTTGCTTGCGTGGGGCTATTCTCGAGCGGGCGAGGACAAATGCTGTGTAGATCTCTCCCCCCTCTTCTTGGGCCCGCAAGTAGGCTACTGATCCGTATGCGACCTCTGAGGCGTCACTGAAGACGTGTAAGTCCATTTTACATGTCTCTGGCCTCACCGTGGGTGGGAAGTAGCTTCGGCACATGTTAACGCCTGGGAGTGAGTGGAGCTCCATCTCCCACTCTCTCCAGGTGGATGCAAGGTGTGCGGGAATGGGGTCGTCCCAGCCCTGGTCCTTGTCCCACAATGCTCGTACAATAATTTTTGCCCTGGTGGTGTACGGTAGAATACATCCTAGCGGGTCATATTGTCGGGCGAGTGTTGTGTACACACTCCGTCTGGTGGTCGGCGCCGCCGCCGGCCTTCCCTGCTCCGTAGTCAGGGGCTTGTGTCTGTAGTGAAGCGAATCTGTTTTGAATCGCCACACCAATCCCAGGGTCATCTCCTGGGCTTCTCCCGGGATGGTAGCCATCCAGGTCTCGCTGCTGGCTGCCTTGTCCTCGGAGGAGAGGCTGCGCAGTACTTGCGGATCGCTGCTGGCCCACTGCCTGAGATCAAAGCCGCCTTTGATCAATGAGGCGCGGAGTTTAATCAGGAGAGCCTCGGCTTCTTCCTGGGTTGAAAGGCTTTGTAGACAGTTGTCTACGTAGAAGCTGTTCTTTACGCTGTGTCGGACCTCTTCGTCCGCTGCTGGGTCCTCTGCTACATGTTTCTGTAGTGCAAATGTAGCACAGCAGGGGCTGCACGTCGTTCCGAAGGGGAGGACTTCCCATTGGTAGATGGCTGGGTGCTCATCTCCTGGCTTCTCTCTCCATAGGAACCGTAACAGGGGCTTGTCCTCCTCTACTAATCTCACCTGCAGGAACATTCCTTTAATGTCCCCGCTGATGGCCACCTTTTCCTGGCGGAAGCGGAGTAGAACGCCGAGTAGGGAGGGGCCGAGTGTGGGACCGGGCAGTAACTCTTTATTCAGATTTTGGGATCCGATCTGGTAGCTGCAGTTAAATACTATGCGGTCTTTACCGTTGTGATGGACCTTGTGGTGAGGCACGTACCACGATTCAGTGGTCTGGTCAGCCTCTTTAATGTCCATCTTTGTGACGTGTCCCGCTGTGATGAGCTTCTCAATCTCAGCGCGGTATACACTCTCTTGGGCGGGGTTCTTGGCTAAGCGCCGCTCCGTGTTCAGCAGGTACCGTTCTGTGGCGTCTGTCTTGGCGTGGAAAGTAGGCATTCCTTCTCGCCGCAGGAGTGGCGTGGCGTATCTCAACACGCCGTTGACCGGGACTCTCTTGGTCCCTGTCTCGAGGAGGTGAATGGCGTAAATGTCATCTTTAGAGCGAATGTCTTTCTTTCCGTTCTTAAAGGGCATTTGTTCCAAGGTCCATAGCCGCTCTACGTGTTGCAGGAGTGCGGTTTCTCCCTCTGTGACTCGGGAGTGGAGACATCTAGTGGCTGTACTTCGGTTGAGAGATTTGGCGAGCGGGCCTTGGAGAGTCCATCCCAAACGGGTCTCGACTGCTGCAGGACAGCCTCGGGGTCCGGTATGAACCCGGTCTATCGGGACAATGAGGTCTGCATGGTCGGAGCCTATCAACAGGGTCGGCATAGCATTGTCTATGAGCGGGATCGGTAACTTGCGCAGATGTGCATATTTCTCCATCAGCTTGGCGACGGGGTATGTGTACCGCGACAGTCCTATTTCTTGGCTGGTGAAAGCGTCTGTAATCTGGTACCGTCGCTCAGGCTGGCCGCTTGCTGCGATAGAGAATGAGACATTCTCGCCCTTTATCGTCTTCAAATCTCGTCTTATTGTCCGAATTGTCATTTGGGTTTCGCTTCCCCGCAGCCCTAGCTGGGCCGCAGCGGAGGCGAGCAGAAGGGTCTTCTCTGACCCGTCATCGAGGACGGCGTAAGTGTCCAGGACTTTATTCTGGTAGCTTAGTGTCACACGCACTACTTTTAGGAGTACTCGGGCTCCACTGCTGCTGGCGGGATCGATGTACATGACGCTCGCTTTGCTGCTGGATGGTGCGGGTGAAGGGCGCCGTCTGTTACTGTCGTGAAGTATGTCCAGATGGGCTCCATCGCACTTGGTGCACCTTTTCTTTAAGCGGCATTCGGCTGCCATGTGTGAGCGCGCACAGCGAAAACAGCGCTTGTTGGACTTTATCCATTGACTTGCTTCCTCCGCGTTCAGCTTGGGGAAGGAGTCACATTGCGCTAGCCAGTGTTCTTTCTCACAGTAGGGGCACACTATCTTCCACTTCTCCGTTCTGGAGGGGGTGCTGTGGCTCCTGCTGCTCGGTACTGACTCCGATTGGTGCATCACAGTCACCGATCTTCTTCCATCATTTAGTCGTCTGGTTCCTTCTCTGGAGCCAGGAGTGCTCCGTCCGAATGTATCTAGCCGTAGGCTGCTGACTTCTCTCGCCAGGAAGTCTGCTAGATCGAGGAGGTTCGGTTCGGGGCCATTCGGGTCTCGGTGGTCTCTCTGCCGCCTAAAACGCTCCTGTCGAGCGGGCGGCAGCTTCTCCAAGATCCTTTCCACATTTGAGTTGGTGTAAAGTTCATGCCTCCCCTTCTCTCTCTGCGCTCCCAACATCCCTACCAGGGACTGCACTCTGATGGACAGGTCGTCCAGTGCTCGATTGTCTATTGCTGGGGGTAAGCGGTCGATGTGTCGGATCTCCTGGATCACGTAATCCCATATGCGCCCATACCTCTGGTCCAATGCTACCAGCGCTGCTGTGTATGGGGTGGTGGAAGTCGCATAGGCGAGCGCTATATTATGTGCGCGGGGTACCTTTAAGTGCTTCAGTAGGATGGCGTATTTATGGCGTTCATCCAATACATCCACCAACATGGTCTCCAGACACATGCAGAGTTCTGTATACTGGGCCCGGTTCTCTTGGGTGAAGTCGGGTACCATAGGCGTGCCAATGTATGACGCTGACTGTGGATACATCGGCGAGCGTTGGGGGAGAGGCCTCCTAGGCGAGTCTCCTCCCGCTCCTTGGTATGGGCTGGTACCGGCAGTGTACCATGGCCCGCTTGTCCAGGTGCTGTTCCTCGGTGCGGGTCGTGCGTCGTGCTCACCCGTGTATAGAGTCGGGGGTCTGTAGCGCAGCTCCGCGGGAGTATAGCCTGGGCTGTACCGGACCTCCTGGTCCGGTAGAGTACTGTGCTGTCGTCGGGCGTGGTTCTCCTCCTCTTCCTCTTCGTCTTCAGTTAGGTCATCCAGTGCTTGTAGTCTCTGGTTTAGCCTCTCCACAGGATATGCTGCTCCTTCCCGGTTGCTAGGTCTCGCTTGGACCGGTGGGGGGAGGTGGTCTGTGGGGGGTATAGACCTCGTCTGTTGGTCAAGTTCAGGGTTGTTTACTCGGCTAGGGGATGCCGCCCTGGAGGTGTGTCTAGACGAGTTCCTGGAGCCTCTGGCGGAGGGAGAGGGTGTTGTCCGTCTGATCAGCTGTTCTATTAGTTGCGCTTGCTGTCTGTCGCGCTCTGCGTCCCGTAGAGCACCAGCAGCTGCTCGCTGGCTGTCTGCTCGGTCTCGGGCCACATTCTCTTCCATCTGAATGCGTCTTATTTCTAGACGTATATGCTCTTCTTCGCTCCGCTGCTGGATCTGCAGTCGGTCGCGTTCAGCAGCGGCGTTCAGGCTGATGAGGAAGGCCTGCTGTAGGGTCCTCTCTGCCTCGCTGGGAGAAGGCGGTTGTATAGGGGAGCCTTCCCTCGGGGTACTCCTTGCGGAGCCTTGGAGCTCTATCTCCACGGTGCTCTCCCCGTCTTCTTCCGTGCCGAGTTCTCTCTCGGTAGCGTTGTATTCCTCCCGGGACTCATCGGGGACTACTTCTTCAGTACTGGCGGGGTGTGAAGTCATGTCTGGTTCCCACTGGTCCCCACCGTGAGCTTGGTCAGTTACATTAGAACCCGTAGGGGCCTCTATGGTCGGGGTAGTCTGGGCGTTGGGGTTAGACATACTTTTACTTTCTAGTTTTACCGCGTTTACTGTTAGTAGAAGACTAGGTTGTTGACTGACAGCGTAAGCCTCTAAGTACTGAGGGAGCCGTCGTTCGTGCTGCGGGCGTTGGTTAGGAGGATCGTTTCGTGGAGTGTTCATCATAGGCCATTTCAATATTAATAACACTATATTAATATTACACTAATTACCCTCCGGCTCGAAGGACCAATTGTAACTGAGGGGTACAATTCCCTGACTGTATTGTTAGATATGATACTTACTACCACTACCTCTTGTACTTTAGACTCTGGCCACCCAGTACTAGGCATAAATAATTATGGTAAACACTCCCACGTAGATGAAACGATCCAACACAAATGTACCAAGTCGAAAGTCTGCGTTTAATAATAATTAATACATAGCAAAAGGTATGTAGAGCAATCACTTAATTACATTTATGATTTGAAATAGGATGCACTTTTATGGCAAATGAGTATTCGTTGGTATATCAATAGAGAACGTCCAATCTCTGGTGGCGCAGGCGGTAAATATACAACCTGGAATATTTAAGGAATAATAGCAATGATACTTTAATGATTATAGAACTGGATACACTAGGGGGGAATTCCGGTCGCTTGTAAGACAACTGGAGAAGGGGGGGGGGGGTAGAGTCTGACTGTATCCGTCTGGCCGAGGGTATCCTGGGAGAACCCACGGTTGTGCGGCTCGGTGCCTCAGCGATCCTCGATCCACAGATGAAAGCAGTTGGACTCTCTGTGGGCCAGCTTCCTCCGGTCCACGATGGAGAGACGTGAAGCGACCTCGTCGTGTAGAGCGTCTCCTCACCTGTCCTCCTCTCCGGGGGGGGGTTTCCAACACACGGCAGTGTTGGTCTTTATCCATAGAATAATCACTGTATACAAAGCATAATCCGTGCCTGGGAAGGCGGGCTGTCGTCGGTAGAATAATCCGGTATGCAGGTCCACTCGCTCGTCGGCTCTGGGGCTCCTCGGGTGCAGCCTCACATGGGGTCGGCCACCCTGGATAAGCAGCCAGTTCTACCCGAAACGATGGGGGTACTGACTACGATAGTATTCTCACCGCACGAAGCACTACATATGAATAGACTATTATTAGCTTAATAGACTACGTCCAACTCGACGATATAGTGCCAAATATGACTATTCAAATATTAATATACACAATGTCTCAATACCGATGGTAGGCCGAACTTGGCCTTACTCCCACACGTGGCGTCGCGGGGAGGCTTTACGTCTGTCACTCTATTGGAGGGTAAGAAACTGGACTAAAAAGGAAGTCCTACTTTAGTAGCGCAGTATATATACGCACTATGAACAAATAGTACCATTAGTGGTGCGGTAGCCAGATTCCTACGCGGAACTAGGACTTGTTCGTACATGTTGAGCGGTACGTTTGAACTGGGTCTGGGGGGTATGGCAGCCTGGCACCAAGGTCTCGACCAATAGTAGAATGGAGACTATTATGGGATGTTCAGTAGGCTAGAATGGATATTCAATGCATATTGTACAAGGAATATACAAGGGATATCAGGGAATATTAGAGAATATACAAATACAATTAAATATATATATATAAATAAATATATATATTCGGTTTAATCTGGCCCTTCACAACAAGTACAGTATAGTATATTTTTACTAACCAAGATAACCTGAACCAAGATAAACTTACCTGAAATAGGTGCTGCAGCCACACAGGATTGCCTTGTGTGCGTTAAACTCAGTGCTGTTGACTTTAATAACCACATCACAGAACCTTCCCTCCAGACGCAGCTCATTAAGGACAGTACACATGGCACTTGTTTCCTTTTCCATGTGGTGATTTTTTTATTATCTACAGAATATATTCAAGCTTACAGACAAGTAGCCGGACACAACAAGTGATATCTTCACTTGTCTTCTGAGATCTGAGATCTTCTGAGAGAATGGTTGAATAGATACACAAATGTTCTAGAATGTTCTATTATGACATCATACTGTGACATCATACTGTGACATCACAACGGAACATGTTTGAGTGTATTTTAATAATGTAAATAATATGTTGATGTAATATAATGTAATGTAATGTAATGTTATATATTATAATATAATGTAATATAATAATACAGAATAATATATTTAGCTCCCATTTTAATAATATAAATAATATGTTGAAGTAATATAATGTAATGTAATGTTATATATTATAATATAATGTAATGTAATAATAAAGTATAATATATTTAGCTCCCATTTGAATAATATAAATAATATGTTAATGTAATATAATGTTATATATTATAATATAATGTAATATAATAATAAAGAATAATGTATTTAGCTCACATTTGAATAATATAAATAATATTTTGATGTAATATAATGTAATGTAATGTTATATATTATATTATAATGTAATATAATAAGGGCGGTCAGGTGGCGTAACGGAGATTGCGTTCGTCACCAAACCCCGGAGCGGCTAGATTCGCCTGTTCGAATCCAGCTCACAGCTCCGGGGTTGTCACCAGCTTGGCTGGCCGTTCACACTAATACAATTGGCTGTATTAGAGGGTGGGAGAAGCTGGCGGGGTGGGTCCGGGTCGTTGTAAATAGCGACTCCTACAGTTTGGTCGGGGCGCCTGCTAAGCGCCGATGGGACCTGAGTGGGATAGTGTGATCCTTCCACACGCTACGCCCTCTCAATGAGAATCCGCGCTGCCAGGTGAAAAGAAGCGGTTGATTGGCTGGACGTGTGTTGGAGGAAGCACGTGACGTGATAGCCTCCACTCTCCCAGACCGACTGTGGGGGGTAAGTGCGCAGCGACCAGGAAGGGGAATGGGAATTGGCATAACGACTAACATTGGGATGGGAGAAAATCGGAGGAAAAATGGAGGGGGAAAAAGATCAATAAAAAAAATTAAATAATGTAATATAATAATAAAGAATAATATATTTAGCTCCCATTTGAATAATATAAATAATATGTTGATGTAATATAATGTAATGTAATGTTATATATTATCATATAATGTAATATAATAATAAAGAATAATATCATAATATCATATCATAAAAAGGAGCGGACCTAGCACCGAACCCTGGGGAACACCCTGTTTAACAGGTGCTGGGGCTGACCTGGACCCCGCGAGGGAAACATACTGCCACCTGTTGGTCAGGTAGGATGTGAACCAGGACAAAGGGGTACCAGTGATGCCAAGGACACTTTCCATGCGGTCTAGGAGGATTGAGTGTGAGATGGTGTCGAAAAAAACAGCTGAGAGGTCCAGGAGGATGAGGCTGTTGATGTAGCCAGCATCAGCAGCCATGAGGAGGTCATTTGTTACCTTGATCAGGGCGGTCTCGGTGCTGTGTTTAGCCCTGAACCCAGACTGGAGTGGTTCGAACAGGTCATGGTGGGCCATGTGACTCTGTAGCTGGGCGGCTACTGCGCGCTCGAGGACCTTGCTGAGGAAGGGGAGGTTGGAAATGGGGCGGAAGTTGTTGAGGTTATCGGGGTCCAGACCGGGTTTTTTTTAGAATTGGGGTGACTGCTGCCACCTTCAGGTCAGCAGGGAGGGAGCCAGTGGACAGGGATGAGTTAATGATGTCTACCATGAGAGGACAGAAGGCAGGCAGGCCAGCCTTCACCAGGGTGGTGGGCATGGGGTCCAGAGAGCAGGTGGAGGATTTAGAGCCCGACACCAGCTTCATAATGGTGTCGGTGTCCACCAGGGAGAAGGATGAAAAGGAGTAGGTGGGAGGGGGCAGGAGGGGGTCATGTTTAACAACCGGAGGTGTGGGGGACACAGGGGTAGACTGGGGCTGCTGGTAGATGGCATCGATCTTTGATTGGAAGAATTCCGTGAATCTGTTGCAGAGATCGGAGGAGGTGGTCTGGAGGGGGTTGTCAGGGGGCCGGAGGAGTTTGGTGATGGTGGAGAATTTGGAATTCCCTTGGTCTTTGGAGATGACATCAGAGTAGAAGGAGGACTTGGTTTGGGTGAGGGCGAGTCTGTAGGAGATGATGTGGTCAGAGTAGGCCTGGGCATGAACAGCGAGGCCTGTTTTCCATCAGCGCATCTCCAACTGGCGGCCCTTGGCTTTCATGGAGCGGAGCTCAGGGGTGCACCAGGGGGCGGAGTGTGTAAATGTAACAGTGCGGGTTTTGAGTGGTGCGAGGGAGTCCAGGGTGGCAGCTAGGGCTGTGTTGTAGGTGTTCACCAACTCAGTGGTTGAGAGCAGCTGAGAACCATGAGCGAGGTGGGAGCTCAGGGCGTGGGTGAGGTCAGTGGGGGTGATCTTTTTTGTGTTCCTGTACGTCATGGGGTGCTGTGGGCGGGGACACTGCAGTTCGAACGGGGCGTACAGTTACTTCTGGAGCGGGAGTCGTGCCCTAACGTCGAACGTTGTTAGCGTTAGCCTGTTGACTAGCTCGCATCAGCACGTTTAGAATGTATTGCACACTTGCATTATTTTAGAAATGTATATACATATTTTAGAATATATCTTTGATTGTGTATTCTTATTTTCGATTTTTGACTAGCTAGATGTTTATTGTGAGCGACCTGTGTGCTGAATTTCCTTCGGGATCAATAAAGTACTTGTATTCTATTTATCCATCTCCGTAGATTATTACGCTAGTGTTATTTTTACAGTCTGTGGTTAGATCCTCAGGAGGTACTCTGTGTTAACGGTAGAGTCTAGTAGTTGGTACTGCTAGACCCAAGTTCAACCGGTGCATAGTATAAGGTTGTGTGAAAATACCAGTTTCGAATTGCAGTCTCCCATAGGTGTATAATGCATAATAATGCAGGACCTCTTCTTTATTCGGCATGCAACAAACTGGGACATGCAATGGGAGCGGCACACACACACTGGAATACACACACACACACACACACAGGGGTGCAGTCGTAATATGGGCGGAGGCCAAACGGTATCCTATTATTATGCAAAGTCTAGGCACTTATCACCTAGACTTTGCATAATAATAGGATGCGCGCACTTCGAAGCCCAAATGCCGCTTGACCGCGGTTGCCCAGCACTGCACCACTGCACACACACACACATGCATTGTCTTTTTTTCTCAGTCGCCGATGCGATTGAGCTCTGCGCTTAACCCATAGGTATAGGTTGAGTATAGACAACAGAGGTCAGAGTTCATACGGTATAGCAGTGGTTCTCAACTGGTCTAGCCTCGGGACCCAACATTTTCCTTAGTCATTAAGTCGCAACCCAAATTTTTTAACCACTATGATTTCTTTCAACAACCAAAAAAGTGCAGTAATACGCAATCTTTCATGCACTGTTAACAACATGAAATAAACACAAAAAAGTGCAACAAAAGTGCAACTAGGGCTAAAAACCCAATTAAATATAATAATAATAAATAATATGCTTCTTAGCAGATTTCTTAGCTTAACATAACAGACCTAAGTTTGGGGGAACTAATGGGATAACTGGGGTTGCAAAAAAAGTGCAACTAAGGCTAAAAACACAATGAAATAAAATAATAATAATAATAATAATAATAATAATAATAATAATAATAATAATAATAATAATAATAATAATAATAATAATAATAATAATAATAATAATAATAATAATAATAATAATAATAATAATAATAATAATAATAATAATAATAATAATAATATAATAATAATAATAATAATAATAATAATAATAATAATAATAATAATAATAATAATAAAAAATTATATATCCTTCTTAGCAGACTTCTTAGCTTAACATCCCAGGGAACTAATGGGATAACTGGGGATGTTGTTTGTTAAAAGTCTGGGTGATGGTAGACAAAGCAACTCTGAGGTTGTGCTCAATGTCCAATATGTTCCTCTGCTTTGTCTTCAGCTGGACCAGAGCTGAGGTAGTGCAAAAAAAAATAAAGAATTTAAACTTTTATTTTTTTCACACACATTCGCGACCCACTCAAAATCCGCGACCCACCAGTTGAGAAACACTGCGGTATAGGATGAGTATAGACAACAGAGGTCAGAGTTCATACTGTACAGGTTGAGTATAGACAACAGAGGTCAGAGTTCATACGGTACAGGTTGAGTATAGACAACAGAGGTCAGAGTTCATACGGTACAGGTTGAGTATAGACAACAGAGGTCAGAGTTCACACTGTACAGGTTGAGTATAGACAACA
>NW_028172641.1:0-48368 GCF_963971535.1 Notolepis coatsorum
ACCGTCATATACCGTATACCGGGGTATTATGTCAGCAAATTATGACGGTATGAAAAAAATTATACCGCCCAAGCCTACTCCGGATGATCGTCATGGTATCGGCCACCCTTTCTGCTGCGTTCTTGACTGGTGGCGTCATTCTGTTAGGATTGGGGGTGCTGTCAGGGTGAGAACGCAATTGCAGACCGGGAAGAGAGGAGGCAGAGACGGCAGGATACGTGGAAATATATAAAGACTTTACTAGGACGACGAAACGATACAAAACAGAACATACAAAGGCTCAGCCGAGCTGGCTCAAATACAAAACAAAACTGAATCACACGGGAAAACAAAGATGAACGAAAACGGAATACATAAACTACTTACAACACTTAACACTTTGATCGCCATGGGTTAAATTCATAATTTACCATCCCTCGCCAGCTCTATTTGTCTATGGAGAAGTTCCCCTTCTTTGCAGGGCTATAACTTTTTAAATTCTATTGCTACATTGCCATTATTATGGCCCATTCAATGTCCTATATGTATTGTTCAGGGTGTAGCAACGTTACACTTTTTCATTCACATATTCATACTAAAATATGGTCTGAAGTATAAGTATGTTTTTATCGTTTTCTGCAGCTTTCTTCAGAACGTGATTTATAGCCCTAAATGCATTATATTGATGATCAAATACAGTTTGGTAGGAATCTGTGCGAGATAAAAAGTTTCAACTGGACGTGGTTCTAGACGTTTCTACGCATCATCTGATGATGACCGGATGGGCGGGGGATCGTTTATAATTCCGTGGGCAGCGTTAGATGATTCATCCAGAGTGGGTCATATGTTCATCAGATCAGTTAGTATAGAATACGTTAGAATATAACGCTGAATCTTACCGTGGCTTCCTCGCGCCGCTGGCAGATGAGCGTGGAACAGATTTTTTTCTATTATGGGATGTAGAAATGCCCGATCCATTTCCAGGTTGTATAATAGTATATACGTCCAAATAACGTTGTTTATTGAGTTAGGGCGAGCAATCTATTATCCAGTGTTTCAAGATGGAGTCGCAGGAGCTATAGAGAGTGGCCAGACCACATTTGGATGAGTACTACCGGTTCAAAGGTTAATATCCGGTTGGCGATCTGCCGATCGGCCACCAGATGGCGCTCTTGAACCGCTAGAGAGTTGAGAGGAGATCAGCACTGTGTCTCAGGGCTCCGGAAAGGAAATATGATTTCGATGACAGATTTTTGAAATATTGACATCAAAGACGAGTTACGGCGTCTTCGGCAGAATGAGCATGGCTCTGAATGACGTGAAAACTCGTTCCCGGCGATCATAGTGTTAAGAACATGAAACAAGGCACGGAGAGGCACGACGGGCAAGGGAACATGGAGGAGTGAGGGTACAAGGAGGGTACAGGAGACAATGACGCCACGAGGAAGTGATGACAAACCCACACTTAAATACCAACACTAATTACAACGATCAACACCTGGCAGGGCCAGGCCAAAAAGATAGAATCAATAAACACCAAACAAGACACCAAAAGCAATAACAAACACAACAACCAGACAGGGAGACAACATCAAACAAAGACAGGGGTGGGCCCAAGATAATAAATAATTAGAAATTAAATCTATTATCTTGAACCATAATAAGATGGCCACCTGCACCATCAGGCTACCCTGGCCACTAGAGGGAGGTAGGGGACCAATGTCAGGAGGGAGGAAATGTCCACTGTCATTCTCATGCCCGGCCCAACAAGGGCCGGGCCGCATGTATCGCTTCCGCAACGGAATTCGGTTTCCGGGTTCCTCTGATTGGCCGCGACCCCCACGTGACCCGCCCCCCTATCCACCGCCCGCGGACTCGTTCGCTTCCTCAATTTATACGCATGGAAGTATTGACTGAATGAATGAAAACTTTATTTAACAGATTGCAGAATGGGTACAATACAGTACGGCTCAATACACACAATTGTTAAGGGGATGCAGACCTGAGAAAGACGTTTGTCTTGTTTACATCAGGGTCCCCCATTTTCAATTCATATAGAACAACGCGATATTTTATTTGTTTGTCATGACAAACCAATTACATAATCCAACATATGTGTAAAGGCACAACATATTCCAGTTAACGGTATCTTTTTTTAATGATTTGTTACGGCGCAATCAATACTTCCATGCATTCGGGACCTCCATGTTTGGGGGTATTCATCAGACAAATCGGATGCGGGGATTCGGCTCCCATCAGGCGGGCAAGAACTGCGGGTTTTCAGCCTCTCCCCTCTCTCCTGGAGCTTAAGGGGGAGCTTAGTATTCCTGCCGCGGAGGAGGTGGCTACAACATCAACACACAGTGACTACATGCAGTCACTGTGTGTTGGCGTAGCCAGCGGGTAAATCGCGATTTTTTTATTTGTTTGTCATGACAAACCAATTACATAATCCAACATATACGATTCATAAATAGGCCGAAAAATTACAACGTGTTTTGTGTATTACAGTAAAGCGCGATTCCTGCAGAATCTTTTTTTTCTTTTTCTGAAAGTTTCAAAAAACGAGCTTTTTTCAAAATGGTATAAACGGAAATGAACCGATTAAAAAACAATCCGTTTCGACAATGTTGACTGCAAACAAGTCATTGATAAGCGACGGTCGTATTAGACACATAGCCATAATTTAAGATATAGTTTATGCGTTCACAAATGTGAGCGCTCTGTCATTGAATAGAGCGTTGGCACTCAACGGGGTATATAGGACTGGCACGGCCGGCACGGAAAGTGTTAAGGGAAAGTGAGTTTAACTCGCAGTACCGCTTACTGCCCCAGTCACTTCACAACACACGTCCATCGTGACTGTGGATATTACTCACGGACCTCCGTTACACACACACCTATACACACAACAATGAGTCCTCTAGGGTCATGAATGACTACTAACTGCAAGGTTATGAGCCAAGCCTGAGTCAGGGAGAGACACTCATAGATGGTTATCTCTGCTCTGAATATACATATATAAGTCTATAAGCCATTAACCCTTTCACTGCCACATGACAGAAGGTTAACCCTTTACTATCACACAACCGACGGCTGTCGTGTGGCAGTGAAAGGGTTAACCTTCTGTGTATTGTCGCAGTGAAAGGGTTAACAGTTTTGGTAGTGCGGCAGTGAAAGGGTTAAAGCCAACCTGAAGCTTGCCTATCTGTCCCTCTCTGTCCTTCACCCAATACATATGTCTGTAGGGCCTTCTGTCTGGGTCTGTGTGTGCTGTAGTCTGTCCCTCTGTAAGCATGTCTGTCTGATTGATCCAGGATCTTAACCATTTCACTACCACACTACCAAAGGGTTAACCCTTTCACTGCGACATACAGAAGGTTAACCCTTTCACTAACCGTCTGTAGTGTGTGGTAGTGAAAGGTTAACCTTCTGTAGTCGTGTGGTGGTGAAAGGGTTAAGACAGAGCCACTGCTGGATCATGGATAGAATGGCTAATTGACACGATCTCTAGCCTCTGGTGAATGGAGTGATTTGATTTGTCTGTGTGGCCTGCTTCAAAACTAATTGATCACATGGGTCTTCTGGAAAAAACATGACCAACTCAACTCTGATGGGCTGATGTCACTAGAGTCGTCTGAACTAATGACGGTGAGGAGTCGTGGGCTATTACATTGTCATGCCTCTGCTATTATCATCAGTGTATCAGACCAGCTGGGCGGGTGTAGCCCAGTCCCACTCATCTTTCATAAATAGCATATCTTAACTCGGTAAAGGAACCCTGGCAATATGGGACAATAAGAAAAACGACATGCACACACACAGAATAGCAATAGGTGCTTGCGCCTGTGTTTGAAGTAGCATTTCCAAACAAACACGCTCCCCTCACCTTATAAAATGTACATTATGACAGGTTTAAACGTTGGACTAGTCCGTCTGGCGTTGTTGTGATATAGCTTAAAACCCGTTAACCTGCAATGAGTCTCCTGGCCATTTTCGTTTTCGAGGACTGCATACTTTTTTTGCAAACCAAAACAACATACTTTATACTTATAGCACATGCATGAGCCTGGTCTCTTTTGAAAGATGATATTCTGAAGTTTCACTTTTAGTGCACTGCTAACGTAATAGAGTAACATAGGTCTGAACTTGAGTTGTAAAAAAAACATGTAACTCAAGTTTTTCTGTAGTAGTTAATAGTCCAGAGGTAGTATTTCCCCAGAAGGTGTTATGGCTTCAGCCATAGCCTGAAGCCTTGTGTAGTACATATCCAAATTTCATAAAGATCCATTCAGAAATGAGTGATTAGGCGTGATTTTTGTCAACTGTGTACAAAGAAAAACTCAGTTTCCTCATAGACTTCAATTAATTCGGCTGTTTTTCTCTTCCTGTTTTCGTGTTTTAGTTTTTTTTATTCATACATGCATGTGGAGTATCATTGGAAAGCCACACTCATTGGCTACAATGATCCACAATCATTTTCGAGATCGGATCTAGATTGACGGAACTACTGCAGCCTGAGTCGGGAGTGGTATTTTGCGCAATACTGTGTACTTTGCACAAGCCTCAAATACCGGCATGTAACTCGAGAACCGCTGAACGGATTTTGTCGGATTTTGTCGCTATCGACAGGCAACAAATAAGCCTTCAATTCTATATATATTGTATTACAAAATATGCAGACCCGAGCCACTGGGGGTCGCCAAAGTGCCGGTTGCAAAAAGTCCGAAAAACGTCCCATATGAGGGACGTTGCAGCTTAAGAGGTTGAATAACTTGCCATTCCACACTGTTATCAAATAGCCTAATATATGCCTACTAGTACTACTGACTTGCCTGATACTATTATTTTCTCTCTGGAAAATCTCGCAGTTTACCTTTATTATATTTTCATAGATAGTGTCCCGGAAATCCAGCAGTGCTTTCTGATCGAACTCCTTCCCATTGATGATGCGCATCTGCTTGAGGAACGTGGACTTGCCGCTCTCCCCGGCGCCGAGCAGCAGGATCTTCACCAGCCGGCGCACCGCTCTCCTCTCCCGGGCCAGCATGGCGTCGATCTCCCGGCTCCTCCGCCTCGCCTCCCGCTCCCGCTGTGCCGCGTCCCTCTCCTGGCTGCCCGCGTCTCTCTCCCGGCTCTTCTCCTTGCTGCTGCCCGGGTCCCGGCTCGCCTCCGCCGGGAGCAGACAGCGGCTCAGGGTGCGGACCACTCCCGACATGTCGAAAAGTTCACCTAAACTTCAGTAAAACGTTTTCATAATATTATTAGGAGAAGGCCCTCTTCCATATATATATACCTAGGTTGGGAATGATCCCATCAAATAAATCAAATCCACTTCAAATAATTGCACGGTCCCCAAAACAAGTTAAAATAGACAGATGTATATTCCTTTGGATCCGTTATCTAGATGTAGCGTCGGGCTCTCGGCTGGTCGGTAAGTGGGAGATAGTAGCCCGTGTCCATCTTGGGTTGGCTACGACGATAATGTCCGTTCAACAAAAAAAAAATCACGGATATATAAGTGATAAAGAAACATGAAAGGAAACAAATCTCCAAATCTCCAAAAGTCACCAATCTCTCTGTGTCCAATCTGGTAAAGAAGTTTGAAGTTTAGGAGCTATATCTTCTTTCTAAAACACGTCTAAAGTTGACAATCTGGGCCGACCCCGAGGCAAAACAATTGATAAGGAGAGAGTGTGGTGACTGAGAGTTGGGTTCCCTTACTATCCAAACACTCCCAGCACTTTGTGAACTTGGGAAACATAATAATGGGACGGGCTCCTCCGGGCGGGCGGAGAGAGGATCTCCCGGTGCTCTGTACCGGGACTCGCCGCCAGGCGGCGCCAAGAGACCAAAGGGCCACCTGTCACCTGATTGCAAAAAATAATAATAATAATTTCTTGGATTTATATTATAGCGCCTTTCAGGAAACCCGAAGGCGCTGAACCCTTTCACTGCCACACGACAGAAGGTTAACCCTTTACTATCACACTACCGACGGTTAGTGTGGTAGTGAAAGGGTTAACCGGCTGTCGTGTGGCAGTGAAAGGGTTAACCTTCTTCTGTGTATTGTACTATTGTCGCAGTGAAAGGGTTAACTGTTTGGTAGTGCGGCAGTGAAAAGGTTAACAGGGGGGGCAGCTAAAGGGGAAGGAGGTCAGAGGAAGAACAAGATAACAATAAAGTAAAAAAAATAAAAATAAAAGAGGGAAATCAGTAATTTATAAATTTGGTGAAGAGGTGAGATTTGAGTTGGGATTTGAAAGAGTCCAGGGATAGGGTTAGGGTGTTTTGGAGGGATGGAGTTCCAGAGGGTGGGTGCGGCAACAGAGAAGGCTCTGGGACCGACAGTGCGCAGGTTGTTTAGATGTGTTACAATAATACAAATTAAAAAAAAAATACAAAAATAGCAAGGAAATTAAGTGTGTGCATGTTAGAGAGGGAAACAGAGAGAGAGTGGGGGTATTCTCATTAGCTGTATTAATACCATCAGTTGTTGACAGCTCCTACTCCTTGAAGGCAGCGATGCTGCATGCAGAGCAACCTTTTGAGCAAAGAGTGAGGAACAACATCAACCCAAAGAGTTGCCATCTGAATATGTGTTTGACCCTGTGGCTCACTGTGTTACCTGGCTGTCTGTAGGAGGGCTCCCTGCATGTCTAAGTTGCCCCCAAAAATGTGCTACGTGTGTAAGCCATCCACCCACACAACACAATTTAGGCCCATTGAGCTCACTAAAAACAGACTATAAAATCTGAAAATGAAATGCCCTTTATGACAAAAAAAAACTTCGTTTTACAGCCTTGATGTGGTCAATAATATAATGGGGAATACCTTGTATTCTAAAATACAAGTCGACTTAGTCAGGCAGAGGCATGGTGATGCTACCCATGTCTTTCAATTTTGTTTTATAAAATCTGTATTATACACAATTCAATACAGAAAGTCTCTGAGTGGATGTATCGAGTGATACTTTTATTAAATTTTTATTTAACCTTTATTTAACCAGGAAGTCCCATTGAGATACAAGATCTATTTTGCAAGGGAGACCTGCCAAGATGACAGCAATAACATTTGCGATACATCACACAGCAATACAATGTGTAGTACATCAGTGATGTAACATCACACAAGGACATAATAAAAGTGCATGTATACAATATACAATACATCACATGTAAACACAAAAACACAAAACAGAATAGTCTACATAATAGGAAAAGTGTATGACAGTAAAATACAGGGTAATACGGTAATTTTGCACTTTTGCAGTTGGGACCCGACTACAGAAAGCAGGGACATTCTTCTTGTAGGAAGTTATGTAATACAGATTTAAATTCGCAGAGAGAGACCAGGGTATCTAAGTGGATATGGTGATATACCACTTCAACTGGACCCGAGCAGTTCTCCTGACCCCTGGGGAATACGACTCTGTTACTTTGAGCTCTGAGACTTGACTTTTTAACCTTTATCTTATATTTCATACCAGCACTCGTTTTCATATGCTTTCTTGTTTTTGTTTTTTGCTCTATTTATATATTTAAAAAAAAATGTTCTTATGTACCTTAGTTACTATTGCTACCATGTATGTATGTATGTATGTATGTATGTATGTATGTATGTATGTATGTATGTATGTATGTATGTATGTATGTATGTATGTATGTATGTATGTATGTATGTATGTATGTATGTTGTATGTGTGTGTGTGTGTGTGTGTGTGTGTGTGTGTGTGTGTGTGTGTGTATGTATGTATGTGTGTGTGTGTGTGTGTGTGTGTGTGTGTGTGTGTGTGTGTGTGTGTGTGTGTGTATGTATGTATGTATGTATGTATGTATGTATGTATGTATGTATGTATGTATGTATGTATGTATGTATGTATGTATGTATGTATGTATGTATGTATGTATGTATGTATGTATGTATGTATGTATGTGTGTATGTATGTGTGTGTGTGTGTGTGTTTAATTTCATGTATATGCAGTGTTTCCCACAGGATTTTCAGAGACTATGGGGGGTGAACCTCCGACCCTCTAGGGGGGGGTCCCATGGCGGAACATTTAAATTTTTTGGTACATTTTAAAGTTAAATGCATCAATCTGGTGCACTTTGAGAGCAAAATAAAGAGGCTAGATCTATGATGAACTTTGTGCTCAAAACACAAAATCTACTAGACTAGTGCTTCCCAATCCTCTCCTCGAAGCACGCCAGCCGTTCAATGTATTTGTTAAATTCCACCACCGGCACACCTGATTCAACTTAACTAGCCCTTTATTAGTTGAATCAAGGTGTGCTGGTGGTGGAATTTAACAAATACATGGAACGGCTGGCGTGTCTCGAGGAGAGGTTTGAGAACCACTGGACATTAGACTAGAGCATACATTTGAGCCATCAAAGAAATTAAGCAAAAGTGGCTACCTGTGTTGAACTGGTTTATTTTTTTAGAAAATAAAAAAATATAGTGGATTACTATTACGACTACTACCACTGCCAATACTACTGATACATCCCTATTGGCAATTTTCTTTTTATACAACTGTGGCGGGCCGCCACCGTCTAGGTAATTAATGGGAAACCCTGTAGGGTTTAGTGAGTCGTTCCATATCTTTATTGAAGTCTGGGAGTGTTGCATATCTGGATTTTATGGTGGTTTCGCTTTTGTTTTTGTTCTTGGTCCGTTGATGTTTCTTCTTGACTGTGCAGCAGCCCATGGGGGCAATGCCTTGTGATCTCGGGCTATATAAATACATTTGATTTGATTGAAGTGATATCGCTATAATAAAAACACAAAATAAAATGTCAGGGGACAGTATATGTATTGTATACAAAGACAGAATAATGTTCATTCATACAAATACATTAAAAGAGGTAAACAAATTAATTGTCTTGATAGCCTTCTTGTTTTGGAGGAGAAAATACTTTTCATGTATTGCTTGGTTTCATTTTCAAAATGATAATAAATAAAGATTTAGAGCTATTTAATTTGGATTTGTGGGTATTTAAATGTGCTAAAAGAATGATGATAACGATTGAAGAATGATAAAATGAATGAATGATATGATATTATTTTACTGCCATTATTATATCCATTGAAGCCAAACGATGCTGCCCACGTGACGTCACGGACACACGCGAGACACGGTGTAGGCATGCGCTGAGTGAGTAACGCGCATGCGCGGAGTCTGGAAGCAGCCAGTGTCAACATGTCGCTTGAAGACCCGTTCTTCGTGGTGAAGGGGTGAGCAGGCTTAACTTTATACACATAATAAACCACGTGTGTGGTTGAATACAATAGGCTGTATATGTATTATATACAACTTTATGGGAGAACGCAACGTTTTAATAAAGTCCAGCCCGTTGCAAGGTTGTATTATCAAGTTAGCTCCACTTGCTAGTTGTATCGTTAGCTAGCTAGCTTAGCATCAACACAGTGCCAGTGGCTGCTGGCCGCAGTCCTCACGAGCAAGGCACCTGGGCCGACGGTTCCAGGGGAGGACGAGCTGTAGCTTATTACCGTCTTCGTGCCACATGATGGCTTTCTGTGAAAAGGGTTTGGAATTTTCAGACGGATCTAGCAGAGATTTGCGAAGTTGCATGATGGTGTGAAATGTACTCAACAGATTTGTTTGGGTCAAGAATGGGGGACCCTGATGTAAACAAGACGAAAGTCTTTCTCTGGTCTGCATCCCATTAACAATTGTGTGTATTGAGCTGTACTGTACCCATTCTGCAATCTGTTAATACAATTTTCAATCATCAGAAGCGAGGGGCGTTATGGCATATATGCATATTGTCGCCGACAACAAACTATCATTGCACATGGGCAAAACAGAGTCCATTCTCTTCGGTTCAAATAACAAACTCAGCAAGACCAACGGCTTCTCAGTTACAGTGGGTGACAATATTGTCACAAGGAAAGATGAAATTACCTACCTGGGTTCCATCCTAGAGGCTAATCTTTCCTGTGACAAAATGGCATCCAATGTAATAAAAAAAGTCAACCAACAAACTCGATTCTTGTACCGGATCTCCTCTCTGGTAAACAAGAATACCCTGAAGACTCTGGCAGGAGCACTCATTCAAGGGTACTACGACTATGCTTGCACCTCATGGTACCAAAGCACCTCAAAGGCACTAAAAACCAAATTACAAACATCTCAAAACAAACTAGTCAGACTACTGCTTGACCTGACTCCTAGAACCCACCTCACCCCTGCCCACTTTGCCAACCTAGGATGGCTTAGAGTAGACGACAGAGTACAGCAACTTGCAATGGGCCTGGTCTACAAGATACACTACACGACCAAGGTACCATGTACATGTCAAAATACTTCCCAAAGGTCAGTGAATACCACGATCACAACACCAGAGGGAGCTCCACAAATCATGTTAAACCCAGATTCGGCTCAAACAAGGGACTAAACACGTTTCGCAATTATGCCACATCAATGTGGAACGCCATACCCAAAGCTGTAAAGGAATGTGAATCACTACCCACTTTCAAAAACACTCTCAAAGAACACCTACGGGAGACTGCAATTCGAAACTGGCCCCTACAAATGTCCTAACCCAGTTGTACAGTAAAGACCAAGTATGGCTTTGTCAGTATTCCAATGTACTACCCAACCCCCCCCCCCCCCCCCCCCCACCTCCAATGTACAGCCCCACCCACCCAACCCCACCTACCCAACCTCCTCCAATGTACAGTTTCTATGTCAAATGTATTCATTTTCTGGACACTTTTTGTATCACAAACAGTACTGTATTTGCAAATCTGGTATGTCATAAATGTATAGATGTAGCAGTACTGTCTATCTGTATGTCGTGTGTGTCATATGATGAATTGAAAATGGGGGACCCTGATGTAAACAAGACGAAAGTCTTTCTCTGGTCTGCATCCCCTTAACAATTGTATGTATTGAACTGTATTGTACCCATTCTGCAATCTGTTAATAAACTTTTCAATCAATCAATCAATCAATCAATACCCCCCGAGTTGACTTTGGTTTCATCAATCAGCCAAACCTGCCAAGTTCCTCCTAGAAGTGTCTGTTGTCAACATGTGTGTGTGTTCCTCTCCCTCCAGGGAGGTGCAGAAGGCGCTGTCTCGTGCACGGGGCCTGTTTGATCGCTGGGAAGAGCTGTTGCAAGAGGGGGCACAGGTAAGCACCCACACCACCCAGAACACCTTTACAACTGTTTAACCCCTTCTGTAGTGTGGTAGTGAAAGGGTTAGCCTTCTGTAGTGTGGTAGTGAAAGGGTTAACCTTCTGTAGTGTGGTAGTGAAAGGTTAACCTTCTGTAGTGGTAGTGAGAGGGTTAGCCTTCTGTAGTGTGGTAGTGAAAGGGTTAGCCTTCTGTAGTGTGGTAGTGAAAGGGTTAACCTTCTGTAGTGGTAGTGAAAGGGTTAGCCTTCTGTAGTGTGGTAGTGAAAGGGTTAACCTGTAGTGTGGTAGTGAAAGGGTTAGCCTTCTGTAGTGTGGTAGTGAAAGGGTTAGTCTTCTGTAGTGTGGTAGTGAAAGGGTTAACCTTCTGTAGTGTGGTAGTGAAAGGGTTAGCCTTCTGTAGTGTGGTAGTGAAATGGTTAACCTTCTGTAGTGAAAGGGTTAGCCTTCTGTAGTGTGGTAGTGAAAGGGTTAGCCTTCTGTAGTGTGGTAGTGAAAGGGTTAACGGTTACCTTCTGTAGTGTGGTAGTGAAAGAGTTAACCTTCTGTAGTGTGGTAGTGAAAGGGTTAGCCTTCTGTAGTGTGGTAGTGAAAGGGTTAACCCTTTGTCATGTGATAGTGAAAGGGTTAACCAACCTCCTGTATTGTCGCAGTGAAAGGGTTTTAACCATTTGGTAGTGTGGTAGTGAAAGGGTTCAAATGAATTGATGTCACGCCAACATCTGAGCTTAATGAGCTAGAAGATAAACCAAATGTGTCTACTGATGTTTTACACTGTATGCTACCAGTATTATACATGTGTTGTATATTATTGCATACTTTATTATAATTTTTTTTAAATATTGGTCTGATAATAATAGTAAGTGATTTAGTTCTAAGTAACTTAATTCTGTGTTTCGGATTTAAAAGTGATTTAGTTTTTCTTGCGTTAACCCTTTTACCGCCGCACTACCAAAACGGTTAACCCTTTCACTGCGGCGACACACAGAAGGTTAACCCTTTCACTGCCACACGACAGACCGTCGGTTGTGTGATAGTAAAGGGTTAACCTTCTGTCTGTCGTGTGGCAGTGAAAGGGTTAATCCAGGGAAAGATTGTACTGTACTATATCCAGGTTGGATAGATGAGCTATTTGCCGACCTGCATGGCCTTTGTTCTCATCTCAGGTGAGCCGTGATGAGTTGGACTGGAGCACCAATGAGCTCCGGAACTGCCTGCGGGCCATAGACTGGGACCTGGAGGACCTCCACGAGACCATCAGTATCCTTTATACTAGGGATGCACCCATCCCACCTTTTCAGTCCCGATACCGATACCTGGCTTTGGGTATCGGCCGATACCTGGCTTTGGGTATCGGCCGATACCGAGTACCGATCCGATAGCATTATCTGAAATGAAGAAAAAAAAATAATAATAATAATATCTAACCCTAACTAACCTTACTATACTGTCGTGCACTTGTCCTAATATATTAACCTACACTGTAGCACTCAACACTTTGATGAACATTGTTGCTCAGCTGATAGAGTTGTGCCCTTCCTGATGACTTGTCGTACAGAACTTGTAAGTCGCTTTGGATAAAAGAGTCAGCTAAATGACTAAATGTAAATACCCATTGTTCAATTAACTCATTGTATGCCATGCCTCATCCTGTAGTAGCTACCGCCATCGCTGTAAATGGTGGGAGTCGCTTGTTTGCAGGCCTATAACCATTTAAATATTATAGCTATATATGCAATACTATGGCCCATTTGACATAGAGTATCTATCGTTCAAGATGTGAAAAAGGAATATTTTTTCCATCCATACATTCTCGTTTTATACCATGGTGAATATAAGTATGGTCTTAGAGTGGTCTAGGGTAATTCCTGGGAGGCTAGTAATAGCCCGCGACGTATATTATACTTAATCCATTGGCATTTTGTCCCTATACACGCTACAATAAAAAAATTCAAATGCATATGATCAGTATATTATGTTCCATTATGCATGCATGAAACGGTGGGGGGTCGTTTCTGATTAACACATTCCCTGCCACTCAATTTGAGCATCTTATACCACTCTCTGCCACCACTCTAAGTCTATGGAGAAGTTCCCCTTCTTTGCAGGGCTATAACTTTTTAAATTGTATTGCTAAATTGACATTACTATGGCCCATTCAACATCGATTATCCATCGTTCAGGATGTGGGAACGTTATACTTTTTCATTCATACGAAAATACCGTCTAGAATATAAATATGTTTTTATCGTTTTCTGCAGTAATTCATAGAACGCTAGTTATAGGCCTAAACGCATAATATAGATTATCGATTGCAGTTTATTCGTGATACACGCTATATTAAAAAATCCAACTGAATACGATCCTAAACGTTATGACTCATCATGCGCGGATGAACGGGGGGGGGGGGGTCGTTTATAAGTCTGTGATCGTCAGTAAATGCTTTATGTAGTATGGGTTGATTTATTGATCAGTTGGTTTGTAAACAAAGAAATGTACAATCGCCTTGAAAATGACGTCAGCGTCCTCTTACCGTTGGCAGATGAGACTGGAGCAAAAAGATCCCACTTATTTGACGGCGATCGAGTCGATCCATTTCCGGTTTGTATAATAATAATAACAGCCCAAATCATGTCGATTATTGAGTTATGGCAGCGATCCATATACACAGTGTGTGTCTTGAGTCCCGCGACACTATGTGAGTGCCGGACGCATTTCCCAGACGCACCGAGATCGACTCGTCCATTTTCGGTTTAGTAACTCGCCGATCATCCACCAGGCGGCAGTATTGAAGCGTTGCAGAGTTGTGCAAGCTCCCACTGCATCAGACCAGGCTCTGTGAGGGAATTATGAATAACATGGCGAAAAAATTAAATATGATCTCAATAACGTCGTACGCAGTGGAATGGCAGAATTAGCATGAACTTGAAACACGTCGTAAGCCGTTTCTGGCGCTGGATGTGTTAATTGATTGTCAATAACGGCATTCGTTAGTACAACAGCATACGCTGATAAGGGTGATGGCTATGAAAACAATGGACAACCAAGCTGAAATTGACGTTAAATTGCTCTTACCTGTGGCCGATGAGACTCCAAAAAGAATATTCCAATTATTTGATTGCCATCTGCTAGATCGTATGTCCATTTGGCCCACGCCATAACCCCCATCAGCATAATGAATCTGGCGTCCCAAAAGCGGTTAAATGTGATCGGGTATACCCCTCGCTCCACGTTACTCAAAAACTCCGCCCGGATGACTTTCAATGACGCACAGAGTCATACACAGAGTCAGAAAGGAAGTGCGACATCGGCCGCATACCAACAGGCGGCGATGTTTTTATATGTGAAGCACTTTCTGACCCTGGTCTGTGAAAGGTGCTATATAAATAAACTTTACTTACTTACTTACTTACTTACTCTCACACACAAGACGTACAAACACATCGTTTCCTTCTCTCACTCTTTCACTTGAGAAAACCAAGAGGTGTGTGTGCTTGTGTGTGTGCGCATGTGCAATGTGCATGCATGCTCTGCTCGCTCATGCGTGTTGATTCCTTGATTCTGCACCAGGCATCGTGGAGTCCAACCCAGGGAAGTTCCGACTGGAGGAGAATGAGCTGCAGGAGAGGAGAGCCTTCGTGGAGCGGACCAGGCTATCTGTGCAGGTACAGGCCCCGCTGTGTGTGAGCACTGTCCAGGTACAGGCCCCGCTGTGTGTGAACACTGTCCAGGTACAGGCCCCGCTGTGTGTGAGCACTGTCCAGGTACAGGCCCTGCTGTGTGTGAGCACTGTCCAGGTACAGGCCCTGCTGTGTGTGAGCACTGTCCAGGTACAGGCCCCGCTGTGTGTGAGCACTGTCCAGGTACAGGCCCCGCTGTGTGTGAACACTGTCCAGGTACAGGCCCCGCTGTGTGTGAGCACTGTCCAGGTACAGGCCCCGCTGTGTGTGAACACTGTCCAGGTACAGGCCCTGCTGTGTGTGAACACTGTCCAGGTACAGGCCCTGCTGTGTGTGAGCACTGTCCAGGTACAGGCCCCGCTGTGTGTGAGCACTGTCCAGGTACAGGCCCCGCTGTGTGTGAACACTGTCCAGGTACAGGCCCTGCTGTGTGTGAACACTGTCCAGGTACAGGCCCTGCTGTGTGTGAGCACTGTCCAGGTACAGGCCCAGCTGTGTGTGAGCACTGTCCAGGTACAGGCCCCGCTGTGTGTGAGCACTGTCCAGGTACAGGCCCCGCTGTGTGTGAGCACTGTCCAGGTACAGGCCCAGCTGTGTGTGAGCACTGTCCAGGTACAGGCCCAGCTGTGTGTGAGCACTGTCCAGGTACAGGCCCAGCTGTGTGTGCGCACTGTCCAGGTACAGGCCCAGCTGTGTGTGAGCACTGTCCAGGTACAGGCCCCGCTGTGTGTGAGCACTGTCCAGGTACAGGCCCCGCTGTGTGTGAGCACTGTCCAGGTACAGGCCCTGCTGTGTGTGAGCACTGTCCAGGTACAGGCCCTGCTGTGTGTGAGCACTGTCCAGGTACAGGCCCAGCTGTGTGTGAGCACTGTCGTGTAGAACCACTCGCATGCCTACATGTACAGTTCATATATTGATGTCTGCGTGGACAAGGATGTGTGGCTGGTGGACGGCAGTACGGTTTTAACCCTTTCACTGCCACACGACAGAAGGTTAACCCTTTACTGTCACACAACCGAAGGTTAACCCTTTACTGTCACACAACCGACGGTCGCCGTGAAATTGTCGCAGTGAAAGGGTTAACCGTTTTGGTAGTGCGGCGGTGAAAGGGTTAAGATTCAAGAGTTTTATTCGTCACATACAGACACAAGACATGCAGTGAAATGTAGGTGGCCATGCCTGCCTCGATTGTGCAAAAATACAAATAATAAAATAGAATAGATAATAAAATAGACATGATCAAAAAGAATAAAATACAATGCTAAGCTTACGAATAAAGGCAATGAGTAATATATACAATAATATACAAATATATATATATATAAATAAAAAATATATATTTTTTAAGTGACCATTTTTGTAGTGTATTTGTGTGTGGGGTGTGTGAGAGAGAGTAAGTGAGGATGTGTGTGTGTTCATGTGAGCGGATAGATTAGTGCTTTCTTAATTACTACTTATCAAAGAAACTAAACAAAAATGCCTCCTGTTATCATCTGCTTTAAAGCTGCGCCATATCAACATGTAAAGTGAGTTGATATAATAAATCATGTTGACTGTAGCGAGGGCCTGTCTTTCTTGCTTTTCGTTCAGTGATCTTGAAATAATATATCACGTATGATGAGCAGAAGCTCGATTTAGATTTTGGATGCTTCACATTTTCTCCACTGGCTGCTAAAATGTTGTACTAGTGTCAGTTTATAATAGCAAGCTAAACGAAAGATATAGCATCTCGGCACGGAGACGAACAGCAGCCACAGTAGACTAGTTATAACATGAGCTTAAAGGAACACGCAAGTATATTCATATTCACTTAAAACCTACCTCTTCAAATCGGCTTTTAATCTCTGATCATATTTTGTATTTCTACTTTATTTTCCATAAATCTATATATTTTTCTTTCAGTAGGCCTATAGATAATTGTGCAGACACATTAGCCAGACCTAGGTGGTATACACATCTTATCTTAAAGGGGCATGCCAACATTATGGGAAATGTGCTTACCGTCTTCTCCAGAGTCAGACAAGAAGATGGATACCAATTTCCACTCTGTCTTCACTAGAAAGCTATCCAACTGCAAGCTAGCCTAGCTTAGCACAAATTAATGGAAGTGGATACTAGGGGTGCACCGATATATCGGTCGGGTATCGGTATCGGCCGATAAGTGCCTTGTTGACTGCCATCGGCCTGTCGGCCGATAAGCTCAAATTTGCCGATGGCAATGGCCTCATATCTCTCACTTCCTTACTTTGCTCAGAGAGCCCTTACTGAATTGTACCCATTCTGCAATCTGTTAATAAAGTTTTCAATCAGACAAATGTATAGAAAAGCTTTTATTATAACATTCGTTGCAGTAAAATCATTATGCCTCATTTAGTACTCCTGCGGAGCGCTGGTAGCCTACTCGTGGGCCGCGGGGAGCTAGTTATGTTTGTTGTTGATCTCTCGTGAAAATCAATGGCGGACTTCCCGGAAGTAAAAAACGAATACGCGCTTGCCGATTGGTGGTAAGAACAGCAGGAGGTGGGTGCTAGCGGTGTGACGTAATTGGCAGAATCGACTGTCAATCAAAATTGTTCTGTTGTACCTGACACGACACATGCATTGCAAACTCAGATTATGGAGATATTACTGGAGAACATTTTCAATCCATCAAAACATTTAGAGACATACAAATTTACAGTAGTTTCAGTAAATATTTTTTTTCTTTTTTTTTGCCACAAATATCGGTATCGGCCGATTGTGTTAGTTGAACAATCGGTATCGGTATCGGCCGCACATTTTCATATCGGTGCATCGCTAGTGTATACGAACCACTAGCCTAGCTTAAAACTCGGGGAGAGATGTTTTAACAGCTAGCCTAGTGAGCTGTATCCGCTTCCATTCATTTGTGCTAAGCTAGTTTTCTACTGAACGCACAGAGGAAATTGACATGGTGCAGAAATGGAAAAGTACCTCCCCTGCCTGTGTACCGAAGTAAAATTATATGAACCCTTTCACAACCACACTACAGAAGGTTAACCTTTCACTACCACACTACAGACGGTTAACCTTCTGTAGTCGTGGTAGTGAAAGGTTAACCTTCTGTAGTGTGGTAGTGAAAGGTTAACCGTCTGTATTGTCGCAGTGAAAGGGTTAACCCTTTGGTAATGTGGTAGTGAAAGGGTTAAAATAATGGTTTGAAATTATATTAAATAGAGGTCAACGATATTCCATAAAGGGTGAAATAAGTGACCAACAGTGTTCTGTGCAGTTTATGCCATGAAACTGTATATAAATAGTTTACAATCAATCCACAATGTTTTAGGGCTGACCCCTATTAATCGATTAGTCGACTAATCGGTCGAAAGGAGCCGTAGTCGACTGGCCAACCTCTTAGTCGAATATAATAAAATAAAAAATATATATATAAATTTTTTTTATCATTCCTTCCAAAAGAAAATAGGCATAGAAGCGTGGCTAACGCTAATGGCATGCATACCAGAGGCTAACTGCCTACGAAAAGGTCCAAGCGAGACACAGCCCAATTTTTTTTTTTTTTTTTTTTTTTAAGTCGACCAATAGTTCAAAGATCTCCCATTTCAAAGCATTATTGAGAAAAAGCTGAACTATTTCTTTTACAAATTAGGACCACTTAATAATCGTTTAATACAGGCTAAAACGCTTAATATATATGTACAATTTTGCTGCACATGTCAGTGTGAGATCCTAGCATCTCCACACAGTCACTGTTTGGAACATAATTTGGGTGCGCCTCGCAAACTCACTCAAATCTTGATGAGATAAATGCCTTGTGTGTCTTGTCCTTGGTTGCGAATGAAATTTGAAGAGAATGAAGATAGCGCAGATATTAATTTTCTCCACAACCCATACATTCATTCATTTAACTTATCAGTGGGAAAAGGCCAGCTGTACACAACATGGTTAGTCTATGTTAATCAATACACCCACTCACTCGCTCGCTGTGTGAATTCTGACAACAACATTCTGCTTGTGCTCCGTCATGGGCTCAGTTTGCCATTACGCAGACTTAGGACTTGGGTGCTGCTGAGAGGGTAAACTCTGTACAGAATGATTTGAATGTTCAGCGTTCACACATACAGCCCCTCCCGATTTTAGGTGCAGTGAAGGTGGGGAGGACTCCAGTGCAGGTGCAAAACGGGCTCACGAGAGTGATGTGTACCGGTGTACGACGTCTGAGACTCAATGTTTGCCATGAGCTCACCTGTTCAATGAGAAGAGGAAATGCTCCATTAAAGCCAATTATCTCTGCTGGTTCAGCTGTGTTAAGATGGGCTGTAGACTCATGGCAGCAAATGCAAGGCAGTGCCGTCATGAAGTGCTGCTGAGAATCCAATATCCTCAGCCAAGTCCTTACTGGCAACCTGGGCCTCGCTCTGCACTGCCCATTTGACCGGCACTTTGTGTGTGTGTTTGTGTATTTATGTTACTATTTCTATTGTCTGTAGGAAATGAAGGATCAGCTCTCCAGCCCTTCAGCCGTGGCCCAGGCTGAGAAGAAGAACAGACAGGTTAGTGGGCTCACACTCACACTCTCAAAGGTCATGTTGGCTTTTGCAATTATATATTCTCATGTGTCGACACTTGACCACACACACACACACACACACGCACACGCACACACACACACACACAGTCTAACCCTCTGTCTTGTGTGTGAGCAGGCTCTGCTGGCTGCCTCAGACCAGGCCAGGTCAACAGGAATGGAATCTCACCTCGTGTCTGGTAACTCCAGATACATCCAGGAACAACAGGAACAGCAGCAGGTAGAGATACTAGTCACTAGTATTTGTCTTCTAACAGCAGGTAGAGATACTAGTCACTAGTGTTTGTCTTCTAACAGCAGGTAGAGATACTAGTCACTAGTGTTTGTCTTCTAACAGCAGGTAGAGATACTAGTCACTAGTGTTTGTCTTCTAACAGCAGGTAGAGATACTAGTCACTAGTGTTTGTCTTCTAACAGCAACAGGTAGAGAGAGATACTAGTCACTAGTGTTTGTCTTCTAACAACAGGTAGAGAGAGATACTAGTCACTAGTGTTTGTCTTCTAACAGCAGGTAGAGAGATACTAGTCACTAGTGTTTCTCTTCTAACAGCAGGTAGAGAGAGATACTAGTCACTAGTGTTTGTCTTCTAACAGCAGGTAGAGATACTAGTCACTAGTGTTTGTCTTCTAACAGCAGGTAGAGATACTAGTCACTAGTGTTTGTCTTCTAACAGCAGGTAGAGATACTAGTCACTAGTGTTTGTCTTCTAACAGCAGGTAGAGAGATACTAGTCACTAGTGTTTGTCTTCTAACAGCAGGTAGAGAGAGATACTAGTCACTAGTGTTTGTCTTCTAACAGCAGGTAGAGATACTAGTCACTAGTGTTTGTCTTCTAACAGCAGGTAGAGATACTAGTCACTAGTGTTTGTCTTCTAACAGCAGGTAGAGATACTAGTCACTAGTGTTTGTCTTCTAACAGCAGGTAGAGATACTAGTCACTAGTGTTTGTCTTCTAACTAACAGGTAGAGAGAGATACTAGTCACTAGTGTTTGTCTTCTAACAGCAGGTAGAGATACTAGTCAAGCATACTATCTTCTAAGCATTAACACATTTTAATGTGAAAATAGATAAATGCCGCGTAAGTACTTCTAGAGTTGTATAATACCAAATGAAGACCCTTTGAGCACAATTATTGTCCATTATACCTAACTCTTATGATAAAGCTAAGCTAGCCAAGGAATGGAGGGGAAACATTATGATATGTCTCGGTACTCTCCCTTTTAAATAATAGATAATAGTAAGAATAAGTAAGGGATAATGTATGGCTACGAGGTCATTGTCGCAAAATAATTGACCGACACAGAGTTTAAAATACCGAGGCGCCGCGCCGAGGTGTTTTAAACGTAGTTGTTGTGAAGGATCAGATTAAACCGAATATGTATATTTATTTATATATATTTAATTGTATTTGTATATCGTTTGATATCCCCTGTATATTCCTTGTACAATATGCATTGAATATCCCCGTTTCTACTAAACAGCCCATAATAGTTTCATTCTACCATTGGACGAGAACCTGGCGCCAGGTTGCCATACCCCTAGGTCCTAGTTCAATCGTGCCGCCTAACATGTCGAGGCAACCCCCGGTTCCGCGCAGTAATATGCCGGGCGAAATACGAATGGTACTATTTGTTCATAGCGCATATATATATGGCGCTCGTAAAGTAGAACTTCTTTTTAGTCCAGTTCTTTACCCTCCAACAGAGTGACAGACGCAAAAGCCTCCCCACGACGCACGTGCGGTGTAGTAAGGCCTACTTGGCCCAGAATAGGCATTGAGATATCGTGTAGATTAATAGTTGAATGGTCATAGTTTGGCACCATACCGTTGAGTTGGACGTATTCTATTAAGCTAATAATAGTCTATTTATGTATGGTGCATCGTTCGGTTAGAGTTCTACAGTTATCAGTACCCCCATCGTTCCTGACGTTATCTGGACGCTTAACCAGGCTGGTCAGACCCCTAGTGGTGATTGCATCCGAGGAGCTCCGGGCCAAGAGCGACTGGACCTGTATATTGGATTACTCTACCCAGACGACGGCGAGCCTTCCACGGCTTGGATTATGCTTTGTGTGCTTTGATTATTCCATGGATAAAGGCCAACACTGCCGAGTGTTGGAATTACCCCCCGGAGAGGACTCCAGGTGAGGCGGCGCTCTACAGGTGAGGTCGCACCACGTCTCTCCGTTGTGGACCGGCAGATACCGTTCCACAGAGGGTCCAGCTGTATTCGTCTGCGGCCCGAGGTTCTGTGGGCACCGTGTCCAAGACTTTGGATTCTCCCAAGACACCGTCGGCCAGATGGGATACCGCCAGCGGCTTCTCTAACCCCCCCCCTCCTACTGTCTTACAACCAGCGGGACCCCCCCCCCCCCCCTTAGAGTATCCAGCTATAATCATTTAAGTACCATCGCTATCGTTTCCTAAATATTCCAGGTTGTATACTTACTCCCTGCGCAACCAGAGATTGGACATTCAATGTTGATTTACCTACGAATACTCATTTGCCATAAAAGTGCATATTCCATATTTCAAATCATAAATGTAATTAAGTGATCGTTGTATACACCCTTTGCTGTATTAAACTTTCGATTTGGTACATTTGTGTTGGTTCGTTTCATCAGGTGGGAAAGTGTTCATCATACTTATATCTTGTACTGGGTGGCCAGAAGTTAAAGTACATGAGGTAGTGGTATTAAATATCATATCTAACAATACAGTCAGGGAATTGTACCCCTCAGTTACAATTGGTCCTTCGAGCCGGAGGGTAACTAGTGTAATATTAATATAGTGTTATTAATATCGAAATGGCCTATGATGAACACTCCACGAAACGATCCTCCTAACCTAGAACGCCCGCGGCGCAGACGACAGACACCTCAGTACTTAGAGGCTTACACTGTCAGTCAACTACCTAGCCTTCGACAAACGGTAAACGTGGTAAAAGTAGAAAGTAAAATTATGTCTGACCTTAACGACCAGGTTTCCCCGACCACAGAGGCCCTAGTAGGTCCTAATGTAACTGACCAAGCCCACGGTGGGGACCAGGAGGGAATTGACATGCCTTTACCCCCCGCCACTACTAAAGAAGTAGTCCCCGACAAGCCCCGGGAGGAAGACAACCCTACAGAGAGAGAACTCTGCACGGAGGAAGAGGAGGAGAGCGCCGAGGAACTAGAGCTCCAGGACTCCCCAACGAGTACCCCCAGGAGCGGCTCACGCAGGAGCGGCTCACCTCCACTACCGCCTTCCCCCAACGAAGCGGAGAGGACACTACAACAGGCGTTCCTCGTCAGCCTGACAGCCTCCGCCGAGCGCGATCGGCTCCAAGCACAGATGCTTGGCGAGCGCGAACACCTCCAAGCGCAGCAACGGAGCGAAGAACAGCGCACATGTCTGGAGATGAGACGCTTCCAGATGGAAGAGAATATGGCAAGAGACCGGGCCGACGCCCAGCGTGCCGCTGCCAGTGCCCAAAGAGACGCAGAGCGCGACAGACTACAAGCGCAACTAATAGAGCAGCTGATCAAAAGGACAACTCCCTCTCCCTCCGCCAGGGGCTCAAGGAACTCGTCGAGACAACAGTCAAGAGCAGCGTCACCGCAACGAGCAAGCGACCCTGAACTTGACCAACAGACCGAGTCTAGACCCCCCGCAGACCCCCTTCCCATACCGGTCCAAGCGAGACCCAGCTACAAGGAAGGAGCGGCCTACACTGCGGAGAAGCTAAATAAACGATTACAGGATCTGGAAGATTTGATAGAAGAAGAAGAGGGAGAAGAGGAGAACCAAGCCCGACGACAGCACAGTACTCCACCGGACCAGGAGGTCCCATACAGTCCAGGCTATACCCCCGCGGCGCTGCGCTACAGACCCCCGACTCTATTCACGGGTGAGCACGACGCACGACCAGCCCCGAGGAACAGTACCTGGACCAGCGGGCCATGGTACCCTGCCAGTACCAGCCCACAGCGAGGCGCAAGAGGGGACTCGCCCAGGAGGTCTCTCCCCCAACGCTCGCCGATGTATCAGCCATCCACGGCGTCATACAACGCCACGCCGTCATTCCCAGACTTCGCCTATGAGAGTCGAGCACAGTACACGGAGCTCCGGATGTGCTTAGAGACAATGATGGTGGATGTCGCTGACGAACACCACAAGTATGCAATATTATTGAAGCACCTGAAAGTACCGCGAGCGCACAATATAGCGCTAGCCTATGCTACCTCCTCGACCCCATACACAGCGGCCCTTGCAGCGCTGGATCAAAGATATGGACGTATATGGGATTACGTAATCCAGGAGATAAGGCATATTGACCGCCTACCCCCAGCCACAGACAATCGCTCACTAGACGACCTGTCAATCAAAGTGCAGTCCCTGGTGGGGATGCTGGGAGCTCAACGGGAGAAGGGCATGCATGAGCTATACGCCAACTCTAACGTTGAGAGGATTTTGGAGAAGCTGCCACCCGCAAGACAGGAGCGCTTTCGGCGGCAGAGGGACTACCGAGATCCCGACGGCCCCGAGCCATCCCTCCTTGATCTGGCCGACTTCCTGGCGAGAGAGGTCAGCAGCTTACGACTGGACACCTTCGGGCGGAGCACGCCAAGCTCCAGAGAGGGACCCAGGAGAATAAGTGATGGAAGAAGATCGGTGACTGTCATGCACCAATCAGAGTCAGTACCGAGCAGTAAGAGTCACAGCACCCCCTCGAGAAAGGAGAAGTGGAAGATAGCGTGTCCCTACTGTGAGAAAGAACACTGGCTGTCACAATGTGACTCATTCACAAAGATGAATGCAGAAGAAGTGAGCCAATGGATAAAGTCCAACCGGCGCTGTTATCGATGTGCGCGGCCCCACATGGCAGCCGAATGCCGCCTAAAGAAAAGGTGCAGCCGGTGCGATGGAGCCCATCTAGATATACTACACGATAGTAACGGAAGACGGCCTATACCTGCACCACGGAGCGGCACCAAGGCAAGTGTCATGTACATTGACCCCGCCAGCAGCAACGGAGCTCAAGTGCTCTTAAAGGTAGTCCGTGTGACATTGAGCTACCAGGATAAAGTCATGGACACTTACGCCGTCCTTGATGACGGGTCAGAGAAGACCCTTCTGCTCGCCTCCGCTGCGACTCAGCTGGGACTGCGGGGGAGCAAGAACGAAATGACGATTCGGACAATAAGAAGAGATTTAAAGACGATAAAGGGCGAGAATGTCTCCTTCACTATCGCAGCCAACGGGCAGCCAGAGCGACGGTACAAGATCACAAATGCTTTCACCAGCCAAGAAATAGGACTATCGCAGTACACCTACCCTGTCACCAAGTTGATGGATAAATATGTGCACCTGCGCCAATTACCTATCCCGCTCATAGACGGCGCTACCCCGACCCTGTTGATAGGCTCCGACCATGCAGAACTCATAGTCCCGATTGACCGGGTCCATACAGGCCCCAGAGGCTGTCCTGCAGCAGTCGAGACCCGCCTAGGATGGACATTACAAGGCCCCCTCGCTAAATCTCTCAACCGAACAGCAGCCACTAGCTGCTTCCACTCCAGAACGACAGAAGAAGACACCACTCTCCTGCAGCATGTCGAGAGCAGGGCTGTACGCTAAGCTTTTTCACTAGGGGCACACTTGCCCCTAAATGAGAAATTTAGGGGCAAAAAATATTTTTTAGGGGCAAATTTTTAAATAACAATTTTACCATTATTTATATCGATTGTTTTTATATAATTTTTTTTTAATAAAATATATATATTATATAATCATACTTGTAGTTGTATTATCTGCGAGACATCGCCACCACGCAACAAGTCTAAATGCTCGCTATATGCAACCAGCTCCACTGTCTGTGTGTACTGAGTAGCCTCCAGCTACGGCCAGGATTCTCCGGAGCTGCAGCTGGGCCCTATACTGTAGCCTCCAGCTACGGCCAGGATTCTCCGGCGCTGCAGCTGCTCCCTATTGACTATATTCAGCGTGCCCTCAGCTAGAATACGCATCGACTCAGTGTTATAAGACATTGATATCAGGACGGAGCTATCTGAACTATTTAGTTTAAAACCTGTTCCACCCCAGGTGAAATCTGCATAAAATGTATACCTATGGTAAATGGAATATTGCTCCACTTCTACAAGGGCTATTTGCATATTCTTGGTATCTAGGAACATCTATGGACCTCAATGAATGTATTCTCAGTGTCAGAAATATTGTGTCTATTACTAGGCTTGCTTAAATTCTGATGAAACAAAGGAAAATATGAATTATGATTTTTCTTTTCATCTTTGACAGTGAATAAAACCATGATAATAATGACCAAACTTAAAAAACTGCCACTGAGCTAATTCAGTACCCTCTTGAGATCATGTGTACAAAAGATCTAAGGAAATTAATAAAGGGAAGATGATAAAATTGAAGGTTTTGTATATACAGTACTGAATTCTCCCATCCGGACCAATGCAATTTGAAATATTATTATAGAATATAGAATATATGCTTATACATTACCTTATTATAGCCAATTCGCACATTTATATATATATACATATAGTATCTTTCAAATGGCCGAGTTCAATTTGGATATAGTATCACCAGGCATGTATAATAGCATATACAGATATTTAATGTAATCGACTGTACTTTTTTATTTCTCCCACAGTGTAATCATTTTGTAACTAATTTCAGATCTAATTATTCCTACATGATTACAATAGTGTGGAGAAACTGACTGCGTTTCAATATTTGTCAAAAACATTACCTTTTGTAGCTTATTATCGCGAATCATAACAATTATTGATATGATTCATTCAGAATGCCTAACTTTGAACGACCATAGCGGACCATGGGAAGTGTAGTTTTGAGAAATTCCGACGCTGGCAGATAGCTGGCGATGCGCTCTTCAAAATGGCCGCAAAAAAACTACAATTCCCATGGTTCAACATTTCCATTTACGCTTCAGCGTCAAAAACGCGAGTGAAAAATAAAAACTTAAAATGATATAAACTCACTTTTAACCTATTGCTAAACTATTGCCAACCTAACGTTTTACATTCTACATGTATTTGTGACATAGTAGTGATAATAATACTTGAAAACGTTTGATTTTAAAAACGTTAAATTATTGCAGCACTCATAAAAATACTAATATATGATAATAATGTCAAAAAGGGGTCGGTACCGTGGCCGTGGGGTGGAACAGGTTAATGGGACGTTTCGTTTTGAACAGTAAGCTAACGCAAGCTATCATGCACTACTAGACTTACTGGAGCATTTGTTGATAGCTATCAGTAGCTAGCCGGCTGGCAGGCTCACCGAGGTCCCAGTGTTTACAACAGCCACGGGTGCGAGAGGGCTGGAGGAGAAGCAGATGCCACATCTCTCTCCGTGTGTCTGAGTTCAGTTCAGTTCGGCTCACTATAGGAGGTCGAACAACGCGTCGAAAATATGAAGCAATACTAACTTTACTTTTCTTCATAGCTAAATCAGACAGTCAGCCAGTCTATCAGAGTGAGTGCTCAGTCGATTGTTCCCGCTGATCATACCTGCTGAGTGCTCACTGCTCAGCTCGCGTGAGTGACGTCATCGCGTCATCACACGCCTTGGATAATTTAGGAGTGAAATGCGAATCCAAGGCTTGAAAGCACTACTCGCAAGCCCGCCCCCAGATAATATTTACCAATCGCAACGGCCAATTAAAGGGGCAATTCGCGACGATATCATCGCAGCGTACAGCCCTGGTCGAGAGGCTATGGACCCTAGAGACAATGCCCTTTAAGAACGAAAAGAAAGACATTCGCTCTAAAGAAGACATTTACGCCATCAACCTACTCGAGCAGGGGACAAAGAGAGTCACAGTCGGCGGAGTGATGAGATACGCAACTCCACTCCTGAGGCGAGAGGGAATGCCCACCTTTCACGCAAAGAAAGACGCCACGGAGCGCTATCTACTGAACACAGAGCGGCGCCTAGCAAAAGACCCCGTTCAAGAGAGTGTGTACCGAGCTGAGATTGAGAAGCTAATCACAGCGGGACACGTAACAAAGATTGACATTAAAGAGGCCGATCAGACGACCGAATCATGGTACGTGCCGCATCACAAGGTCCATCACAATGGCAAGGATCGCATTGTGTTTAACTGCAGCTACCAGATCGGATCCCAAAATCTGAATAAAGAGCTCTTGCCCGGCCCCACACTCGGCCCCTCCCTACTAGGCGTGCTACTGCGCTTCCGCCAGGACAAGGTGGCTATAAGCGGGGATATCAAAGGGATGTTCTTGCAGGTGAGACTAGTAGAGGAGGACAAGCCTCTGCTACGGTTCCTATGGAGAGAGAAGATCGGAGATGAGAACCCATCCATCTACCAGTGGGAAGTACTCTCCTTCGGAACCACATGCAGCCCGTGCTGTGCTACCTTTGCACTACAGAAACACGTCACAGAGGACCCAGCAGCAGATGAAGAGGTCCAACACAGTGTGAAGAACAGTTTCTACGTGGACAACTGTCTACAAAGCGTCTCGACTCAAGAAGAAGCCGAAGGCTCTCCTAATCAAGTTACGCGCCTCCCTAATCAAAGGAGGCTTTGATCTCAGGCAGTGGGCCAGCAGTGACCCGCACGTATTGCGCAGCCTCTCCTCCGCAGACAAGGCTGCCAGCAGCGAGACCTGGATGGCGACAATCCCAGGAGAAGCCCAAGAAATGACACTAGGATTAGTCTGGCGCTTCAAAACAGACTCGCTCCACTATAGACACAAACCCTTGGCTCCAGAGCAAGGAAGGTCGGCGGCGATACCGACCACCCGACGGAGTGTGTACAGAACACTCGCCAGACAATATGACCCGTTGGGATGTATTCTACCTTACACCACCAGGGCAAAGATGATTGTACGAGCACTATGGGACAAGGACCAGGGCTGGGACGACCCAATACCCGCACACCTTGCCTCAACATGGAGAGAGTGGGAGACGGAACTCCGCTCACTCCCAGGTGTCAATATACGCCGCAGCTACTTCCCATCCACAGTGAGGCCAGAGACATGCGAGATTGAGCTACACGTCTTCAGCGACGCCTCCGAAGTAGCCTACGGATCGGTTGCCTATTTGCGTGCCCAAGAGATGGGAGGAGAGATACACACTGCTTTCATACTGGCCCGCTCAAGAATAGCCCCACGTAAGCAACAATCTATCCCACGTCTAGAGCTCTGCGCAGCCCTCGCAGGAGCGCATCTAGCCACGTTAATCCAACGTGAACTCACCATTCCGGTGCATAGAACAATCTTGTGGTCAGATTCCACGACAGTACTCACATGGATTAAGTCTGATTCATGCAGATACAAAGTCTTTGTGGGAGTCAGAGTCACCGAGATTCAAGAATTAACAGAAGAAGCAAGCTGGAGGTATGTGGATACCAAACACAACCCAGCTGACGTCATCACCCGGGGAATGTCCCTGGATGACCTAACCCGTCGCAACATCTACAGTGACGGACCAGCATTCCTCCAGCTCCCGGAAGGAGATTGGCCTACGCCCACCCCGAGGGAAGCAAGTAACGAGGAGGCTGAGAACAAGAAGCCTATGTTCTGTGGACTGAGCACTGTCGCCTCCACAGACCCCAACATAGATGACTGCATTACCCTAGAGAGTGCGCAACAAAGAACATTCCTGCGGCACCACCCAGAGATTCAGTCCACCACTGACATGTCAGCAGCTGACTACGAAGAAGCAGAACTTCTTCTACTACAACGAGCCCAGAGAGACTCGTTCCCCGATGAGCTAGACTGTCTACAGGGAGGAAACCCCGTCCCATCAGACAGCAGACTGATTCACCTGGCACCAGAGAGTGACGCACATAATCTCATCAGAGTGGGTGGTCGCCTGCGGAGAGCCCCCGATCTACCAGATGACATTAAGCACCCGATCGTCTTGAACAGCCGACACAAGGTCACAGAGCTGATCATAAAGAAATACGACGAGGATGTACACCACGCAGGAGCAGAGAGAGTCTTCGCGGAGATCAGACGTCGTTATTGGATATTGCAAGGGAGAGAAGCAGTACGGCGCTTCCAGCGAACCTGTCTAGACTGCCGTAAGTGGCGCGCGCAGCCCAGCATACCACGGATGGCTGACCTACCCCCCTGTCGCCTCCGAATCGGCGACAAGCCATTCCACTCCACAGGCATGGACTGTTTTGGCCCGTTGTATATAAAGAGAGGAAGAGGCACCGAGAAGCGGTGGGGTATTGTATTCAAATGCATGACCACCAGAGCGATACATATCGAGCTCCTTCCGACCATGAGCACAGACTCATTCCTTATGGCCTTCCGGAGATTCATATCACGGAAAGGAAAACCGTCTACATTTTTGTCTGATCACGGGACCAACTTCAAAGGCGGAGAAAGAGAGCTGAGAGAGAGCTTCCAAGCTATGGGCCCAGAACTTAAGACCCACCTCGCTCCAGCCCAGATTGACTTCCAGTTTAATCCCCCGAACGCACCCCACTTCGGTGGAACCTGGGAACGAGAAGTACGTTCTATAAAGACAGCCCTGTATGCCGTACTCGGAGCCCAGACTGTGGCAGAGGAAGTCCTAATGACAGTCCTCACGGAGATCGAGGGAGTATTGAACTCAAAGCCCCTCGGTTACGTCTCCAGTGATGTAGCAGATGTCGACCCAGTCACCCCCAACACACTCCTAATGGGGCGGCTGGACCCCGCGCTACCCCAGACAATGTACAGGCCCGAAGAAGCGAACGGCCGAAGAATGTGGAGGTACAGCCAAGTACTAGCTGACAAGTTTTGGAGCAGCTTCCTACTTCACTACCTACCGTCTCTACAGACCCGCCAGAAGTGGGTAAAAGAGAGAGACAATTTGACAGAAGGAACAGTCGTCATGATAATTGACCAGTCACTCCCCAGAGCTATGTGGCCGGCTGGCCGCGTAAGCAAAGTGATCACCGGTGCCGATGGCAAGGTCCGAGCAGCTGAAGTACTCGTCCAAGGGCGCACCTACACACGTCCCGTGGCGAGGCTCATAGAACTGCCCCGACTCCCAGATACTATCGATGATGACCATGACCCTATGACTTTGTGAGTTGACTGACCCTTACAGCGGACCTTGAGTGGAGGACAGTGCGGTTAATCTGTCTCTGCTTAGCTAATTAGGTGGGACTAATTAGGGGGCGGCTGTTGTGAAGGATCAGATTAAACCGAATATGTATATTTATTTATATATATATATTTAATTGTATTTGTATATCGTTTGATATCCCCTGTATATTCCTTGTACAATATGCATTGAATATCCCCGTTTCTACTAAACAGCTCATAATAGTTTCATTCTACCATTGGACGAGAACCTGGCGCCAGGTTGCCATACCCCTAGGTCCAAGTTCAATCGTGCCGCCTAACATGTCGAGGCAACCCCCGGTTCCGCGCAGTAATATGCCGGGCGAAATACGAATGGTACTATTTGTTCATAGCGCATATATATATGGCGCTCGTAAAGTAGAACTTCTTTTTAGTCCAGTTCTTTACCCTCCAACAGAGTGACAGACGCAAAAGCCTCCCCACGACGCACGTGCGGTGTAGTAAGGCCTACTTGGCCCAGAATAGGCATTGATATATCGTGTAGATTAATAGTTGAATGGTCATAGTTTGGCACCATACCGTCGAGTTGGACGTATTCTATTAAGCTAATAATAGTCTATTTATGTATGGTGCATCGTTCGGTTAGAGTTCTACAGTTATCAGTACCCCCATCGTTCCTGACGTTATCTGGACGCTTAACCAGGCTGGTCAGACCCCTAGTGGTGATTGCATCCGAGGAGCTCCGGGCCAAGAGCGACTGGACCTGTATATTGGATTACTCTACCCAGACGACGGCGAGCCTTCCACGGCTTGGATTATGCTTTGTGTGCTTTGATTATTCCATGGATAAAGGCCAACACTGCCGAGTGTTGGAATTACCCCCCGGAGAGGACTCCAGGTGAGGCGGCGCTCTACACGTGAGGTCGCACCACGTCTCTCCGTTGTGGACCGGCAGATACCGTTCCACAGAGGGTCCAGCTGTATTCGTCTGCGGCCCGAGGTTCTGTGGGCACCGTGTCCAAGACTTTGGATTCTCCCAAGACACCGTCGGCCAGATGGGATACTGCCAGCGGCTTCTCTAACCCCCCCCTCCTACTGTCTTACAACCAGCGGGACCCCCCCCCCCCCCTTAGTGTATCCAGCTATAATCATTTAAGTACCATCGCTATCGTTTCCTAAATATTCCAGGTTGTATACTTACTCCCTGCGCAACCAGAGATTGGACATTCAATGTTGATTTACCTACGAATACTCATTTGCCATAAAAGTGCATATTCCATATTTCAAATCATAAATGTAATTAAGTGATCGTTGTATACACCCTTTGCTGTATTAAACTTTCGATTTGGTACATTTGTGTTGGTTCGTTTCATCAGGTGGGAAAGTGTTCATCATACTTATATCTTGTACTGGGTGGCCAGAAGTTAAAGTACATGAGGTAGTGGTATTAAATATCATATCTAACAATACAGTCAGGGAATTGTACCCCTCAGTTACAGTAGTGAAGGTCAATTATTTTGCGACAATGACCGAGTAGGCTATACATTATCCCGCTTATTACATGGCTAACTTACTAACAATATACCTAATTCATTTGACAAATCGCAGTTGTTCTGTGGCTCTGTCAGCCCAAATAAAGTGATTATTATTATCGCGGGCAGCCTTCTGGCTCCGCTCTGTTCTGGCTCCGCTCGTCGCTCCGCCCCCTGTCATCGCCGGCAGCAGAACACTGTCTAATTGCACTGAAACAGTGTGTGTCAGTGGGCTTGATTGCCAACAGCTGCGCACTGCGGTCATTATTGAAAAAACAGCGGTCATTATTGAAAAATAATGACCGCAGTCGGGGGGCTATTGACCAATCACAAGCAAGCATTTCGGCGAATGTGAAAACGCCATGTAATAATAACAGTTAATAGTTCAATAATAATAGTTTGAATAATATAATTTACCACTGTGTAGAGAGGAATAAGAGTGTATTTGACGTTCGGGAAGTTCCCTTTCTATCTGTTACCACTGGTATTTGAATAATAGAATTGACCACTAACCCTGCTTAGAAAGTGAGGAGTGTGTACGTGTATTTACTTGTGTGTGTGTGTGTATTTACTTGTGTGTGTGTGCGCAGCTGATCATGGAGGAGCAGGAGGAGCAGCTGGAGCTGGTGTCGGGCAGCATCAGAGTCCTCAAAGACATGTCGGGACGCATCGGGGACGAGCTCGACGACCAGGCAGTGTGAGTATGGAGCACGTCGTACACACCATCAATCAACCACCTTCAAAACTAGTAGGGGTGTAACGGTACACAAAAACCACGGTTCGGTACGTACCTCGGTTTTGAAGTCACGGTTCGGTACGGGTTTTCGGTACAGTGGGGGAAAGTTTGTCTTTCCATGTTCCACTCAGGGGTGATGTAGTGTGCAGTAACTAATTGTACTTGTAGGGCTGTCAACGAATATTCTATATTGAAATGAATAATCGACTTGTTAAAAAATAATTTTTTTTTTTTTATATTAGATTGTGAAAAAAACAGCCCCCGGTGGGCGGTCGTTAGTGGTTAACATACCGTGGTATTCGTTCGGTACAGAGCCGTTCGGTTCGGTACGGATACGTGTACCTTTACACCCCTAAAAACTAGGGATGCACAGATATCACTGTACCTTTTCACTACCGATACCACCTGAACATAACGCTGCAGTGCAGAACTTTTATGTAGAAATGAACGTCCGTCACATTTAAGTCCTCGCAAAACCAGCTCACACAATGCCGATTAAGCCCATCACTGCCAAGGGACTCTGTATTTCTGTAAAAAAAAAAAAAAATCTCTGTTTTTAGTATCTGTGTAGACATTCCTAGCACTGGTGCACCGGTAGTGATGTGTTTTTTACATCAACCGGCAATGATTGGTTAGTTTGGTTTGGAAGAGAACAACAACAACAACAACAACAACAACAACAACAACAACAGTAGTGACGGAACAACAACAACAACAACAACAACAACAACAACAACAACAACAACAACAACAGTAGTGACGGAATGAAACCGACAGGAAAAGGTTCCTGGGCCCCGTTCCATGTACGTGGTTCAACTAAGTCGATCAACATGTCCATTATCCAGCTTCAGTTAACCCGATGTTCGAAGCCGGGATTTTCCTGTTTCACAAACCTGGATTCAGTCTCGTTAACTCAAGCCAGACTTGAGAGTCAGGCTAGATGCGCGCTCCCGTTTTAGGTGGAAAGCCAGCACGTATCGATGGCAGAGACCCTGATTCTCAACGGCATTGATTGATTAATTGATTTAAGACTTTATTGACAGATTGCAATAGGCTCAATCGCCTCGCCGACAAGTTAAATGCGTTATCTATAGGCTAATTCTAAGTCCATCATTACCTCAATCAATCAGATTATATTTCTTTAAACTTGCCTGCTGGATTGAATAATCAAATGAGATCTTGCTAGCGAAAATAACTAGTTAACTGTTATACAGAATTACGAGACGGCTTTCTTGCCCATTGATTGATGTATAGTCAATCTTTTACTTATCTACTCTGTGGTGTAACGGGTTGTTCTTTTGACTTCCACACGGATGACCCGGGTTCAAGACCGGGGTCCTTCTTTTTGCAATATAGGAATAATTCAATTTGGTGCACGTTGAGAGCTATATAAAGAATGACATCCTCAATGCATGTAGATTTATAATATTTTAACTTAAAACCAGGCTACTTTGGCGTATAATCATTAATATTATATTCAAAAAAATCATATTGGAAACTCCGGGATTAGAACCCGGGTCGCAAGATTGGGAGTCTTGAGCACTACCGCTGGGCCACTGTGCCAGATGGGATAAATTCATTGTTTATACATTAATGAACGAGAGACCCGTGTTTAGAATATTCCTTATTTTGAATGACGTTTTATTCCTTTATCCTCATTCATTCATGTGACGTCAACGGCCCATTCAATTTCTCAAATCCGTCAAACAGCGCATCTCATCAGACATCTTAATCCCAGTTACAATTAAAATAACCACATTGTTGTGTACATCGCACGAGCGAGCGCCACCGTCGCCACGGTATATATAACGTGCATTATTTAGGACAAAGTGAATTTAATATCAGCATTTTGGGTCTATTTTACATTTCAAAAGCCCCCTCTGGAAGAATGGAGCACAAAAACGTAATTCAGAATGGTATAATGCAGATCGTAGACTGTGGGAATAGTTTCAGGAAACGGGCTGTCACTTCTTTGCGGGGGCGTGGCGATAGTTCAGGCTAACTTGAACTTGAACTCTGCTTTCGACCAGGCTCAAACTTTTGGATATGTTGTCATGGTGATTTGGAAAATCCAGGTACATGAAATCGGAAAGTCAGGCTAACCGAGTTAGCCGGATAACTTTATCCGGCTAACTCGGTTATCCCGGTACATGGAACGGGGCCCTGGAGTGGAAGCTCCTGATAAAAAGAGAAACTCTTGAGTTCAGAGGAATAAAGTCAAAGAAAGAAAGCGATTGGCGCGGGGAAGACAAACCCCTGATAACTACTTACTCTAGTTCTGCACTTTAGCTTTAACACTTTCAGAGCCCAAGCTTAACCTTGATTTACCGCTTGAATGCCCACCATCCACTTCAATGTTAGCGTTAATAACGCCTAATCTATGTTTTAAATTATGGCTATGTGTCTAATCTGCCCGTCGCTTATCAATGACTTGTTTTCCAGTAAACATTGTCGAAGCGGATTGTTTTTTTATCGGTTCTTTTTCGTTTTATAGCATTTTGAAAAACCCTCGTTTTCAAGGAAAATATAAATATTCCATGATAATCGCCCTTTACTGGAATATTCTAGAATACATGTAATTTTTCGGCCTATTTATGAATAGTTTTCAAATAAACGCTAGATTATCGATAGTATTATGTGTACGTATGCACGCTATATAGGCGATCTGAAAAATCTATTCTCTGACTTCCTCAAAGCGATCGCCCACACACACACACACACACACACATAGGGCGAACGCTGAAATCTCAGCGAATACAACTCTGGTTATCCCAAGACTTGTAAAATAGATTCCTTACCTCAGATCAGATGTTTTCCAAAAAGATCATTCCAATTCCTGATCGCCATTCCAAAAATCGATAGCTTTTATTGATCTAACGCTACATACTGTATTATGTATTCCACGCTGTTCTGAGGCTCCACAATGAATCCGATCGGCTCGGGTTACATGCCTGAGAAGTAAAATGTGGATTCCGGATTTTTCTTTTCTCATCCATTTTCATTGAGTCCATTCCAAAAGGGTGCATTACCATCTGGGAGACAATAGGGGCGGTTTTTTTCCCACATCTGAGCTCCTACAGGGGCTGCATACCAACGGGAGACTCGGTTGATGAAATATGAATTCAGATTGCTAATACAAAAATAAAACGCTAATTGTCGTCGTGGGCATTCAGGCATTGGGCTGATAAAACGTCTTATCACGTTTTGGGCATTGAAAGTGTTAAAGTATCGGCCGATGCCAATTACCCACCCACTACTTTTACTGAACACTAGAGACTTAGATACCAAGTACTGATCCACTACTTTTACTGAACACTAGAGACTTTGATACCAAGTACTGATCCACTACTTTTACTGAACACTAGAGACTACCAAGTACTGATCCACTACTTTTACTGAACACTAGAGACTTAGATACCAAGTACTGATCCACTACTTTTACTGAACACTAGAGACTTAGATACCAAGTACTGATCCACTACTTTTACTGAACACTAGAGACTTAGATACCAAGTACTGATCCACTACTTTTACTGAACACTAGAGACTACCAAGTACTGATCCACTACTTTTACTGAACACTAGAGACTTAGATACCAAGTACTGATCCACTACTTTTACTGAACACTAGAGACTTAGATACCAAGTACTGATCCACTACTTTTACTGAACACTAGAGACTTAGATACCAAGTACTGATCCACTACTTTTACTGAACACTAGAGACTTAGATACCAAGTACTGATCCACTACTTTTACTGAACACTAGAGACTTAGATACCAAGTACTGATCCACTACTTTTACTGAACACTGGAGACTTAGTTAGATACCAAGTACTGATCCACTACTTTTACTGAACTCTAGAGACTTGGATACCAAGTACTGATCCACTACTTTTACTGAACACTAGAGACTACCAAGTACTGATCCACTACTTTTACTGAACACTAGAGACTTAGATACCAAGTACTGATCCACTACTTTTACTGAACACTAGAGACTTAGTTAGATACCAAGTACTGATCCACTACTTTTACTGAACACTAGAGACTTGGATACCAAGTACTGATCCACTACTTTTACTGAACACTAGAGACTTAGATACCAAGTACTGATCCACTACTTTTACTGAACACTAGAGACTTAGATACCAAGTACTGATCCACTACTTTTACTGAACACTAGAGACTTAGATACCAAGTACTGATCCACTACTTTTACTGAACAGTAAAGGCGTAGAAGCACCCATCCTTTACTGAACACTAGAGACTAGGGTTGGGTACTGAACAGTAGAGACTAGGGTTGGGTACTGAACAGTAGAGACTAGGGTTGGGTACTGAACAGTAGAGACTAGGGTTGGGTACTGAACAGTAGAGACTAGGGTTGGGTACTGAACAGTAGAGACTAGGGTTGGGTACTGAACAGTAGAGACTAGGGTTGGGTACTGAACTCTGTATGTAGCGTCACTGGGAGAGCGATGGATGGACTCTTTAACTGGTGTTTCATGAAGTTTATTTTTCAATTCACAACGTAAGAGCTGAAGTGAAAAGACGAAGAAAAGATACTCAGAGATGAGCCACATTCACAATGTTCAATAAAGTTAACATGACACTTGACACAAATGGCTTCCAATAACAGTGACATAGCCAAATACATAAAATGAATACAAAATAAACGGCCCATATTACTACATATAGGACAATTTGACATCCCGTACCTTGTCCTCTCTCTCCAACTTAACCATAAACCACATGGAAAGTCTTCTTTCACGATCTATAAGCAAACAAAACTCTTAACATGCTGGTACTCTGGACCTTACTGAATGACGTTGTGTAGGCTAGCCAGCAATTAGCAATGACCAAAGCTAGCAATCTTCTGTGACATAGCGTCTTCAGTGTGTTAAAGGTTTGTGTTCATGGTTCTGTGTCCTTTACGTTGCCAGGATGTTGGGGGAGTTTGGAGACGAAATGGACCAGACGTCATCCCGCATGGACTCTGTCCTCAAGAAGCTGGAGAAGGTCTCCCACATGACCAGCAGTGAGTACACACAGACGCACCCACCGAGATAAGAAATGAACAGGGCAAGAATGCCTCTACAAGTTCCTATAATCGGTGTTCGCACAAGGTCCTTGAAGTGCTTAAAGTGCTTGTCAAAAAATAAAGTCAAGGCCTGGAATTAATTGAAAACAGCCCATTTTTTAAATAAGGTGCTTAAGAAGTCCTTGAAATTCAAATCAACCATTCACATTGAAAGTTTTGTTCATCCATTATAGAATTGTTCTGAATCAAGAAATAGAATTATTTTTATTTAAAGTGTAACTAATTGTCGGAAATTGGTTTTAACTTAGCCATAAATATTTGATCGGATTTTCTTTTCTATAAAAAACTGCATTTAAAAGTGAATTGTATCCTTTTAAATGCCCTTTTAAAATGAAAAAAGTGTGCTTAGGAAAGTACTTGAAAGTCCTTGAATTAAATTTGTGCAATGTCTGTGGGAACCCTGTAACAATGCACAGATTTTTATGGAATTCCCATGTAAAGGTTGAAAAGTGCCTCCCAAAATCAGTTCATATGGACAAAAGTGCCTTGACAGAGAAGTCAATTCTCTAGCCACTATAACACACTTGAGTACATTTAAAAGTAAAAAAAAAAATCTGACTATTCTTCTGATAGCAGATCAATCAAAGATCCCCGCTTTCTAGTCTTGCACAAGGACCAATCAGCATGGGTTTGGGCGGGTTCATTTTCAATTGATGTGGCTGTTTTTAAATGAAGGGCGGCCGCAGGATTAATAACGTTAACGTTAGTTCGGCCAGAGAAACAAATATACTAATTCAAATAGTTGGACCTGTGAGATTTTGTACTTTATAGGTCTGCATTTTAAGGAGTAAAAAGTATGTTTTGTTTCTCTGAAATGTAATTGAGTAAAAGTACAAGTATACAAACCTAATAATACTTGAGTAAAGTACAAATCCCAAAAAACAGTACTTAAGTATTGTAACAAAGTACAATTACTCAAGTACTTTACACCCCTCTGTGTGTGTGTGTCTCGCAGGTCGTAGACAGTGGTGTGCCATCGGAGTGCTAGTAGTCGTCATGATCGTGGTCCTCATCCTCTTCTTCGCTCTCTGATCCCGCACCTCTCGGGAGCCTGGGGGAGCCGGATGGGTGGGTGGATGGACGGACAGATCTATGAATAAGCTTCTCTCCTCCTTCCCTCCCAGAGTCATCGATGCACAGAGAGAAATTAATCTATTTTTCCCCCTCCTGTGTTTTAATTATTCGACTACATGCCATTCCTGTTATCATTCGTATGAACGGGAGGGCATTCCTGTTATCATCCGTATGAACGGGAGGGCATTCCTGTTATCATCCGTATGAACGGGAGGGCATTCCTGTTATCATCCATATGAACGGGAGGGCATTCCTGTTATCATCCGTATGAACGGGAGGGCATTCCTGTTATCATCCGTATGAACGGGAGGGCTGAACGGTGGGGCTGTATTCATATTGATGCATTTCTATTACAGTACTCAATGTGATACTGCAATTGGGTTTACTTGGGGAGGGAGGGAGGGATGAATGAATAACAGAAATCAAGAGAAGGGGGGGGGGGGGGGGGGGCGGGTCGTCTGTGCCTTATATATATTTTTATACGCTTTATGAAATGTGCAGTAAATTGAAGTGTGCCTATGACTCCCATCAGGTACAGTTACTGACTGATCTACGCTCGGATACATAATGCTCCTGCTCAAATGATTAAGCACATGATTGATTGGGGCCATCTGAATCTAGATATGTGATTATTGGGAGTTGAGTTGACCGTGGCCATGTTGAAATGGGCTTTTCCATCATATTGAATAGCCTCATCATAAGAAAGGAGAAACTGTTGCTGGGCAGGGCGTCTCAGACGTTGATGGTTAGGGCCTGGAAGCGCCCTCTAGTGGAGGTCTTCTGTTATATATTTAATTGTATCATTTATGTCAAGTAACACTCCCTATGTTGAGGTGTGTTGCAATATTGTATAGATATGTTGGTTTACTTGCTTTGAAATTGTGTAAATTCTTTTTATTCCTGAACCAAGGCTGGATTTATGCAAAAAGAGAAAAAAAATCAAAATTTTAACCAAAATATGACCCAGATTATAATTTTCTTTGTTACTGTTTGAAAAGAATTGTCCGTTCTGGGTTAGACGGGATTGATAATCACATTTAGGTTGTGTGTAAATCAAGTCTCGGAGGTCATCATGTTGTGCCTTTATTAGGTCATTCACAACCATGTTGAGCTTTCATAATGAAAGCCTCATAGCCATGTCTGCTTTACAGCATTCACTTGTTCACGTCTGCTTTTGTGTGGATACGAAGTATCTTTCCACGTTTTTTTGTGTGCCATATCTGCGTATGATATGCAGCTTAGGAAGTTGTGTGTTAACAAAACTGTAAGAGACGATGCTTTACAGCTCGCATACAGTGGTCCTCGGCCTGGAGCCCAGACAACAGCGTGCGCACAGAACTAATTAAGATCTTGTATTTTATTCATTTTAGTTGTCTAAAACCACAAAGATCTTGTATTTTTATTTAATTATATTTGTTTTATCCAACTAAAACCACATTTAAGATCTTGTATTTTTATTTAATTATATTTGTTTTATCCAACTAAAACCACATTAAGATCTTGTTTTTATTTCATATTTGTTTTATCCAACTAAAACCACATTAACACTTTGGCTGCCTAAGGTTAAATTCATGATATACCATAGATTGCCAGCTCTATTTGTCTATGGAGAAAGTCCCCTTTGCAGGGCTATAACTTTTTAAATTCTATTGCTACATTGCCATTATTAGGGCCCATTCAAAGTCCTATATGTATTGTTCATTGTGTAGCAACGTTAAACTTTTTCATTCACATATTCATAGTAAAGTATGGTCTAATGTATAAGTATGTTTTCATCTCTTTCTGCAGCTTTCTCCAGAACGTGATATATAGCCCCAAATGCATTATATTGATGATGAAATACAGTTTGATGGCAATCAGCGCAATATAAAAAATTCCAACTAGACGTACTTCTAGAAGTTACTACACGTCATCTGATGTTGACCGGATGGGCGAGGGGGCGTTTATAATTCCGTGGGCAGCGTTATACCGATCATCTAATGTGGGTCAAATGTTGATAATAGCAGTTAGTATCGAAGACGGTAACGTTACACGCTCAAACTCACCCCAGTCTCCGCGCGCCGTTGGGCGATCATCGTAGAGTAGAAATTCTATCATTATGGGATGGCGATTTACCCGGTCCATCTTCAGCTTGTATAATGGTATATACGTCCAAATCATGTTGTTTATCGAGTTATTGGCAATCGATCACTGTGTAGCGTGACGAGCCAGAGTCCCGGGACCTATAGCGAGTGCCCGGAAGTAATACGGAGTCCAGCACAACCTCTATGGCACATCCTGTTAAGCAGTTGCGCCGATCGGCCACCAGATGGCGCTCCTGAACCGCCAGAGAGCTCAGTGGGCCCTGCTGGTGGATCTCAGGCCAGCGGAGGGGACATATAAATCCGATCGCAGATTTTTGAAATATTGATATTAAAGACGCTGTAAAGCGTCTTCGGCAACTTGAGCATGGCCCGCAATGACGTCTAAACACGGTTCCCGGCACCCAAAGTGTTAAGATCTTGTATTTTATTTCATATTTGTTTTATCCAACTAAAACCACATTAAGATCTTGTATTTTATTTCATTATTGGAAGAAGAGTCCGCAAATATGCATTTATTTCACAAGAAAACACATTTATTTGTAAGAATTGAGAGAAATAGACCCACATTCCTTAAGTAGCGGTGTTGCTGCTGAGCCCCCGGCTGAAGACTCACGGGTCTCGCTTCACTCCAGAGATCAGTGTTCTCTCTCACTGGGAAGAACTGTGGTCAGAAGAGTCCGTTAGTCGCCACTCAAGATGAATGTATTTACAATGTGGCTGCCTTTTTTCTCCTTTTAATGCCAAATAGCATAAATATCTGCGCTTTGGCTACACCCTCGGTAGGGAAGCACCGATGTCGACTGAAACATAATCGATAACGGAGAATTTACCCAATATCCCAAATCGGTATTTGAAAACAAAACTATTAGAATGTCTGCATTTTTTGTACACTGTTGGGAGCCCTCAAATGGAAATAATTGGGATTATTATCAATTATTATTTGTTGATTGACCAAAATGAACGGTCTAATTCTAGTAATGGATTGGGTTGGTAGTCTGTATGCGTCTAGTTTTTTACCAACAGATTTCCACGTTCTGCGATCTGATTGGCCACTGACGTTTCTGGTGCGATCTGATTGGCCACTGACGTTTCTGGTCATGTGACATGTGCGCCCAATCGCGTGACGCGCCCATTTCCACCTCAACAGCCTGCAAACTACCTAACCAGTGGCGTCCTTTCAGTAAAAGGCAAGGTATGGCGAGGAGAAGGGCGGGGGTGGTGAAGGTGGTGGATTTTTTTTGTCAAATCAGTTGTGCAATAGTCACTTTTGGTGAGTTGTTTCTATACAATTCAGTTATATGACATTTAGGTATGACACAGGACTACACAAGCATTTTTAGTATAGAAATGTGTCAACAGACTAAAGCAGGGAACCACAATATTTTGCATACGAATTATGCAGAATGTAATATCATAACTGTCTATTACTTTTCTTGCAATTGAGCCAATTTTCCTTAGGTACGGGTTTGAGGTGTGTGTTCAACAGAATGTAGTATCAAAAACACATTCACAAAAAGTATGGGTTACTGAATGCTGAACTGCACTATTATAATCACTAAGTCAGACCTTACCTGTGTCCCTGTATCACTTGTCTCTGCTGCCCTTTGATTAAAAAACATCCCTATGTCCATTTTCCTTTTTTTTGGGCATATTTCAGTTAGTCACAGTAAAAGTCACCTAGTAAAAGTGAGATAATTGACAATATCAAAACATGCTAGGGCTGTACCGAATAGTTCGAAGCTTCGTTCATAATGTTGACATTCGAATTCTAAATCAACATAGAAAATTGTAAAAAAAAAAATGTTTTTCTTTTTTACATTTTTATTTGCCAAGGTATGGCGAGTGCCATACCTTGCCATACCAAATGGACGCCCCTGTACCTAACGCCTAGTTTATCACTGGTTAAGCTTAGGCGACTCTTTCGAAGTTGGTTAAGGTTAGAGTTTGGAATCAGGGCTGGGGTTCTATCGCCCTGCTCTAAGACAAACTAACCTTAACCAACTTCGAAAGAGTGCCTAAGCTTAACCGGTGATAGAAACAGGCGTCACACGATTGGCGCGACCAGAAACGTCAGTGGCCAATCAGATCGCAGAACGCAGAACTGGAAATCCGTTGGTAAAAGTAATCAGGCAGTCTGTATTGGCCCGATACTCGTACACTCTGTGGCCATTTTTAGTTCCACTAGTAAAGTGGCTCCACTCTAGTGGAGTGTGAGCACTTCAGTGGGCGTGCCACTGGGTGTTGTAGTCCAGTACTGACGCTGTAGCCACTGGGTGTTGTAGTCCAGTACTGAAGCTGTAGCCACTGGGTGTTGTAGTCCAGTACTGACGCTGTAGCCACTGGGTGTTGTAGTCCAGTACTGAAGCTGTAGCCACTGGGTGTTGTAGTCCAGTACTGAAGCTGTAGCCACTGGGTGTTGTAGTCCAGTACTGAAGCTGTAGCCACTGGGTGTTGTAGTCCAGTACTGAAGCTGTAGCCACTGGGTGTTGTAGTCCAGTACTGAAGCTGTAGCCACTGGGTGTTGTAGTCCAGTACTGAAGCTGTAGCCTACCAGCAGTGGAAACATGGTGGTGAAGGAGGCCATTTCCACCCTACATTGTAAAGCGCTTTGAGTGTCTAGAAAAGTAATTATTATTATTATTATGGTGCATCTCTATTCTATGGAGAATTAAGTAGGGATCGTGACGATCCCTAATTTTTCTCAGCCCTGTTTAATGTTTCCCAGAGTTGAAAGCTTTTCCGTTTCAACCGCATAAAGCCTCTGAAGTTTGTATCCATCCCCGGGGCCATGATGAGTACATGCTGTAGTAGTGTTGACTTGTACCAGCCGTATGCTAAACATTTAGGAAAAAAATGCTCACTCTTTTTGTAAATGTATTTCTTTGCATTTTACTTGGAAGTTTTTCTTGGGGAAAATGAATACACCAATTCAAATCTATATAATTTTGCAGTGACCCGACGTCTTTTCTTGTACACGTATCACTGATATCAGCATGGCAGTGTGATTACAATTTAAATGTATGCAGGTATTGATAATGCTGGCGCAGGCAAAGGGTTAACCCTTTCACTGCGTCACAGAAGGTACCGTCTGTAGTGTGGTAAGTTTCAAGTTTGTTTATTAATTGTCATAGTAAAATACAGTATACTTTATCATGAAATGCTTTTTCCTGTATGAGCCCCTGTGAGAGTGCTAGATAAAAATACTAGATAAAAAGTATAAAATAGAAAAAGTCAAAAGTACGTCAAATAAGTGTTCAGTCAATATACATATATACAATAGAGTAAAAAGAGTAACAGTGAGGTACAAACGTAGGGTATAAGGTGCAATGAGGTATGAATTGTAGTGCAAATCTCTTTACTAATAAATATAAAGTTTATTAGTACCTTTTATTGGTAGTGAAAGTGTTTAAGTTTAATAAAAAATAATTAAATCTAACCTTACTGTCATGCACTTGTCCTAATAAACGAACCTACACTGTAGCACTTAACACCTTGATGAACATTGTTACTCAGCTGATAGAGTTGTGCCCTTCCTGATGACTTGTCGTACAGAACTTGTAAGTCGCTTTGGATAAAAGAGTCCGCTAAATGTAATGTAAAATGTAAAGTGTAAAGTGAGAAAAACAAAAAGTTGGTGTGCACCACTGACGAAACTCCACACAGAAAGGCCCGGGAGATACCCCGCCTGGGTAGTAACTGGCAACACTGCCACGTGGGAATCGAACCCACAACCTTCTAGCTGTGAGGCGACAATGTTAACCACTACACCACCGTGCCGCCACAGCTGAGCAGCAAACCGTAGCCAAGACATACTGAAGAAGAAACTAAATGTATCTTACAAAAAAAACACCAAGTCCGTTCTTTGTTACAAACCTTTTATTAAGATATTCAGATACTTTTTTTTCTCATTTTCAGTCGTTTTTTTTTCTCTCTTTACAGTAGTTAATGTGCAATTATCTTTATTACTGGGTCACAGTTAGGAATTCACATAGTTATTGGCACCTGGAACACATGGGGGAACACTGGCATGTACATGTGTGGGGGGGGGGGGGGGGTTCGGGTCTGAGTGGGGGAACACTGGCATGTACATGTGTGTGTGGGGGGGGGGGGGGGGTTCGGGTCTGAGTGGGGGAACACTGGCATGTACATGTGTGTGTGGGGGGGGGGGGGGGGTTCGGGTCTGAGTGGGGGAACACTGGCATGTACATGTGTGTGGGGGGGGGGGGGGGTTCGGGTCTGAATGGGGGAACACTGGCATGTACATGTGTGTGTGGGGGGGGGGGGGGGGTTCGGGTCTGAATGGGGGAACACTGGCATGTACATGTGTGTGGGGGGGGGGGGGGGGGGTTCGGGTCTGTATGGGGGAACACTGGCATGTACATGTGTGTGTGGGGGGGGGGGGGGGGGGTTCGGGTCTGTATGGGGGAACACTGGCATGTACATGTGGGGGGGGGGGGGGGTTCGGGTCTGTATGGGGGAACACTGGCATGTACATGTGTGTGGGGGGGGGGGTTCGGGTCTGTATGGGGGAACACTGGCATGTACATGTGTGTGTGTGGGGGGTTCGGGCAAACACGGAAGGGGGGTGTGGCGGGGGGGCATTTTCTTTGACATCAGTAGACGCTACTGCATTGGGTTTTTTCCAAAAGCTGTGTTTCTCTTTCTTTTCTGGGTTATGAAGAATAATAATCGTAAGAATATTACCTCATGCTGCGAGTGCACATCTAACAATCAAACTTCGATAGTGCTTCTATGTAATGTACAGTTTATATATTTATATATTTATAGTGAAAAACAAAAAAAGAACAGTTCTGCAGATTATTTACCCGACGACACCAGAGACAGAAAAAAAAAAAAAAAAGTAATTCACGGTTACTATGGTAATATGAAAGCCCCAACCCCCCTTTCTCTATAATGATTCTGAGGTAAAAGTGTCGCGACATTGACTCCGTCCATCCTTCACTATATACCCTGCACTGTCAATCATTCAATGTTTTTCAAGGAACCTTGTTGAGCTTCCTTATTTGTTCCTGATAAAAAGATGTACCTGCTGATCAGCCACACCAGCCACGAGCCATTCTTACCGCCGAGCCCTACTTCAGGTCTCCGTGGGGGTCAGGTCTGCTATGGCTGAGAGCTCCCGAGGTCACATGTACTTAAAACTGCATCACTGACACACACACACAGGGGGCCGCGTCGTCTGCGAGCGCCCAGAGTGTGTGCGTGTTAAATATTCAGAGAGTGTGTGTGTGTGTGTTTGTCTCTGGTGTGTGGGGGGGGGGGGGGGGGTCACTGAAAGAGCGGAGTAATAGTAGTAAATGTTTCTGGATAGAAGACTACACAAGGCTGCCGTTTCAGTGGCAGAGAAACACACAGAATCCGGAGCGCAGGAAAAACTGGTGAAGAGTGTGTGGGGTGGAGGCAGAGAGGAGGGATGGAGGAGAGGTGGGGTGGAGGGCAGGGAGGAGGGATGGGGTGGAGGGAGGAGAGGTGGGGTGGAGGGCAGGGAGGAGAGGTGGGGTGGAGGGCAGAGGAGAGGAGGGGTGGAGGACAGGAGAGGTGGGGTGGATGACAGAGGAGGGCAGAGAGGAGAGGTGGGGTGGAGGGCAGAGAGGTGGGGTGGAGGGCAGGGAGGAGGGGTGGAGGGCAGAGAGGAGAGGTGGGGTGGAGGACAGAGAGGAGAGGTGGAGGCAGAGGAGAGGAGGGGGGCCTATATGGATGTAGAGAACTAGCCTACAGACTGGAGAATACATAATCATGTGTCTCAACAAGGAGAACATCAATAAAAACGTCTTGCATCCTCCTCCATTGTCCTCTCTTCTTCCCCCCCCACCCCCCCCCCCCCCCCCCTCAGTTTAGGCTACATGCCTCCATGGTTTACTCCTTTCCCGCGTGGTGCTTTCCCACTACCTTTGCTGCGCCCATGCTCCCGCTTTGTTGTTTTGCTTTCTCCACCGCCAACCGACCTGCGGTACCCGTGCTATATTTCAACTCGAGGGAGAAATTCTCCAGGCGAGATGGAGGGAATACAGGATATATTTTATAACGACGGATATGAAATAAGACTGCTATGAATGCAATTAACTATTGAATAGGTTACATTTAGAAATGGTGTCGTTTCTTTTGTTGTAAATATCAACAATGCCCACTGTTGAGATCAAACGGTTAACAGTTGAACCCTTTCACTGCCACACGACCAAAGGTTTAACCCTTTCACTGCCACACGACAAAGGGTTAACCGTCTGTAGTGTGGTAGTGAAAGGGTTAAAACAGTTTACCACTGGGACATCTGCGTTGATGAACCATGACGGCGCACCTGATAAATCGCCACATCCTATTCCGCTGGTATCTCCTGGTTAGGATTCTCTCCTTCCTCAGTTGTAAATACTTCATCTAAACACAACACTTCTCAGCTTTACACAATCTCGTTATAATTAGCTGAAAGAAAACATTGTTTCCGAGAGCACAATATTGATGTAACTAAGAGATTAGCCGAAAGAAATGTTTTAATGCATAGGTATATCAACTCCAATGTGAGCTTCCTTGTGCATTTCTCTGTTCTTGTAAACTGGTCACTAGAGTCTCAGCTACCAACGTCTGTTTCACTCCCCCCACCTTCCTGACTCCTCCCACAGCCCCCACCTTCCTAACTCCACCCACTCCCCCCACCTTCCTGACTCCACCCACAGGTCTGCTGTGTGATGGAGAAGCGCCTAATAGCCTCCACCTGTACCCTTCCCCAATAAGACCAGCCACCCAAACCATCCCCCATCTCAACCCCCAAGAAGAGAGATGTACTCCGCTCCCAGTGCCCGCCTGGGGAGGGGGGTGGGCGACGGGCACATAGTCAACATTTACAATACAAACAACAAATGCCAAAGAAAAAAAAAAAAATACAAAATACCTACAAAAAGAACCCTCACATCATGACTCGATTCCCCTTCCAAAAACCCCCCAAACCGAAAAAAAGAAATATATATATCCTGCTTCCGACGGCAGATTGCAAGTGACTTTAGAGAGTGTGCTCGGGAAGGTGCAGAGGCTCTGGCCCGCCGTCTCTTTACCGGACAGTGAGCGCTCACCCCAAAAGGTGCTTTAAAAAAAAAGATTATTCCACCCTCTCCTAGTCACTTTTCAGTCTGTGGAACGACAGACACGCCGGCCACTGCAGGAGCAAGACGACAGACAGACAGACGGATGGAGAGGTCAAAGCAAAACAACCGCAGTCCTCTTTTCTCTCAGGGGACGTCAGCAAGTTCAATCAACTGACCGTTTTCTATTTGGCTTTTATCAAATCGACAGCTTCACAACTTCTAACGGTTGATGCGTCAACAAGATTTTGCGTTTTTGATTTGTGGAA
>NW_028172640.1:0-9226 GCF_963971535.1 Notolepis coatsorum
ATCCTGAAATCAATGCTAGATCATCATTATTATCCTTCCCCACATTACCGAGCGTTACACATGGGGGCGGGCGGGCGGGGTTACTGTTCCATGCCATCGTTGTATGGGCCTACCTCGCCTGAGTATTTAAACCCCGCCCGCACGGCTCGGATCGTCCCAGAAAAGAAACTACACCATTTATAATGGAGTGCAATACCAGCTGGAAGGCGGTAGGCGGCGGTATTTGCGTTTTTGCGAGCTCAGACCCATTCCCAATGATAACATCAGGCTGGATGGATGAAAATGAATGACGATTAAAACCCGACTATACTCGTGATTGGCGCTGAACGGTCGGCGAGTTAACCCGACTATCATCGGGTCTGGCGTTGAATGTGTTAATACCAGCTAAACATCAAAGTGTAGAGAGGCAGCTCTGGTGAAAAAGCAAACACAGTCATAATCACCACAGTCATAATCACCAAAATGGCAACCAATGTAATAAAAAAAGTCAACCAATGAACAAGATTCTTGTACCGGATCTCCTCTCTGGTAAACAAGAATACCTTGAAGACTCTAAAAGGAGCTCTCATTCAAGGGTACTACGACTATGCTTGCACCTCATGGTACCAAAGCACCTCAAAGGCCCTAAAAACAAGATTACAAACATCACAAAACAAACATGTCAGACTACTGCTTGACCTTACTCCTAAAACCCACCTCACCCCTGCCCACTTTGACAACCTAGGATGGCTTAGATTAGACAACAGAGTACAGCAACTTGCAATGGGCCTGGTCTACAAAACACACTACACCACTAAGGTACCCATGTACATGTCGAAATACTTCCCAAAGGTCAGTGAATTCCACGACCACAACACCAGAGGGAGCTCCACAAATCATGTTCAACCCAGATTCGACTCAAACAAGGGACTAAACACGTTTCGCAATTATGCCACATCAATGTGGAACGCCCTACCCACAGCCGTAAAGGAATGTGAATCCCTACCCACATTCAAAACCGCTCTCAAAAACACCTACAGGTGGCTGCAATTAGAAACTGGCCCCGGTAAATGTCCAACCCCCGCCCCCACCCCCCTCCCACCCACCCAACCCCCTCCAATGTACAGTTTCTTCCCCTTCGAATGTATATATTTTTCTTTTAAGATCTCTTTCTATTAAACAGTACTGTATATTGTGTATATGTCTTGTATGTCATATATGTTATGATGAATTGAAAATGGGGGACCCTGATGTAAACAAGACGAAAGTCTTTCTCTGGTCTGCATCCCCTTAACAATTGTGTGTATTGAGCTGTACTGTATTGTACCCATTCTGCAATCTGTTTTCAATCAATCAATCAATCAATCAATCAATCAACCACCAGTCAGTCATAATCACTTGATGCACCATGAACCCTATAGGCTCCACAGTGACGACACACACACACACACAGGCAGGCAGGCAGGCAGGCAGGCAGGCAGGCAGGCAGGCAGGCAGGCAGGCAGGCAGGCAGGCAGGCAGGCAGGCAGGCAGGCACGCACGCACGCACGCACACACACACACACACACACACACACACACACACACACACACACACACACACACACACACACACACACACACACACACACACACACACACACACACACACACACACACACACACACACACACACACACACACACACACACACACACACACACACACACACACACACACACACACACACACACACGTCCCTCTCTGAAGGCAGAAAGGATTACAGACAGGATTAACAAGCCGTGACCTCTGGTACAAAAGACTTCCAGACTCTGACCTTGAAAAGCCCAAACAAATGTAAACAAAGAGCAGGTCCCTGCAGCACATTGGACCAGCTGGTCGTTTCATGCCTTGATGAAGGCATGTCAGCCTTTATAGTTCCACGGTGAACGTAAAAATGGTTAAATGGCTGCTTTTTTATATAGCGCTTTTATCCAAAGCGCTTTACAATATGTTATTCATATTTTTAGCCATTCACTCACACATTCACACACCGACGGCAGAGGCAACCATGCAAGGTGCCAACCTGCTCATCGGGAGCAATTAGGGGTTAAGTGTCTTGCTCAAGGACACATCGACACGCTGCCCAGGATGAGCGGGAATCGAACCGGGAACCTCCGGATTGCCAGACGACTGCTCTACCTCCCGAACCACTGTCGCCCCTCTAAATAATTAAAGCCTTTCTTTAATTAAAGTTGTTGTATTCAGTCCTCCTCTCATCAAAGAAAACTTTCAACATAGTTTGTACTTTATGCCACATTATATATCGCACTGAGCACATTTTGCATTTAGCCTATTGGTTGACAGAGCGCTTTTATTTGCATAATATATATAGTGGGACTCAGATATATATATAACTAGATGGTGCAAGGCAGAGTCTCCAGCGTAGTTCACCAGCGGCCATCTTGTCACAGGCAGCACGCCCACTCATAACATAAATGTCTATGTTGTGGAAGTGAATCAATGAGACGAGCAGACGGAGTATCGAGTCTCTGAACTTTACTTCCAAACAAATCCCACAGAACCAAGGTACAGCCACACCCTTAAGTCAACTCCCTCCTGTCACTCAATCAGTGTCCATTCTGAAGTGAGACACCTCCCTCTAGTGTCCACCACACAGGCCCCCCCCGAACATTCAGAATTGACATTCAGTGCAACACCAAACAAACGGAACTGAACACAACAAACCCCCAAAAACAGTGCACCCAGTGTCTTCAGTCTCTTTTAGGAGGTCTGACCACGCGGCCATAACGACTGTATTTAACAGTCACAGGGAACGTGGAAGGGGAAAGGGTAAGGGTAGGGGCAGGGGGCCGTCCCCGCCGCCGCCGAGGCCTCGCCGGTGGAAAGGTAGGGGTAACAACGGCCGGAGGGCATGGGACAGGGGAAGACTTGGGTGGCCGGCCCCGGCGCCGGGGCTGAGCCAGCTCCACCGGCCCATTTGGGACCACATGAGCAGGCTTAAGACGATCGACTGAGATCTGCTCCTTATTCCCCCCCATGTCCACCACAAAGTACTTGGGGCCCGGCTCGAGGACGCGGAAGGGCCCGTCATAGGGAGCCTGCAGTGGAGAACGGTGGGCATCATGACGGATGAACACATACCTCGCAGTCATCAGGTCCTTAGGAATGTAGGACTGGGGAAGGCAGTGATGTGTGGGAACTGGGGCAAACACCCTCGCTGCGTCCTGGAAGGCAGATCGGTGAGCTGTAGTGGACCAAGGGGCAGAGGAACCAGGAAGGAACTCCCCTGGGACCCTCAGCGGTTGACCAAAAACCAATTCGGCTGAAGAGGCCTGCAGGTCTTCTTTAGGGGCAGTACGCAGGCCCAACATGACCCACGGAAGACGGTCGACCCAGTTGCCATCTGTGAGCGTGGCCCGGAGAGCGGCCTTCATGGATCTGTGAAAACGCTCACACATGCCGTTGGCCTTTGGGTTGTATGCTGTGGTACGATGGAGTTTCACCCCAAGTCTCTCAGCCACGGTGCTCCACAGCTCAGAAGTGAACTGGGATCCCCTGTCCGAAGTCAAGTCCAATGGCGTGCCAAACCGAGTGACCCAGCCGAAGATAAACGCCCGAGCCACCTCCGCAGCCGTTGTTGATGACAGGGGAACAACCTCCGGCCACCTGGTGGTCCTGTCCACCATAGTGAGGAGGTGTGTGAAACCCTGAGACGGGGGAAGTGGGCCCACCAGGTCCACGTGGACATGGTCAAACCGCCTCTCTGGAATGAGAAACGGCTCCAGGGGGGCCTTAGTGTGACGATGTACCTTGGCACGCTGGCACGCCACACAGGAGGCCGCCCATACTTTGACGTCCTTCCTAAGGCCCGGCCAGACGAACTTGGCCGCTACCAGCTTGACCGACGCCTTTACCCCAGGGTGTGAAAGGGCATGAATGGTGTCAAATACCTGGTGGCGCCAGTCAGTTGGAACCATGGGGCGGGGCTGGCCAGTGGAGACGTCACAGAGGAGCGTGGCGCCGCAGTCGTGAAACACCACATCCTCAAGTCGAAGTCCTGTCACAGCCGTCCTGAACGCCTGAAGGTCTGAGTCGGTGAGCTGGTCAGCAGCCATGGCAACATAGTCGATGCCCAGGTGCACAGGACTGACGCGCGCCCGGGAGAGGCAGTCCGCCACCTGGTTGTCTTTACCGGCTACATGCTGGATGTCGGTAGTGAACTCCGATATGGCGGAAAGTTGGCGCTGCTGCCGCCCCGACCATGGCTCCGTGGTCTTGGCCATGGCGAACGTTAGGGGCTTGTGGTCGACAAAAACTGTGAACTTGCGGCTCTCCAGCAAGAACCGGAAGTGACGTATGGCGAGGAAGAGGGCCAGGAGCTCCCTGTCGAATGTACTATACTTCCTCTCGTTGTCGCGCAGCTTCCTACTGAAGAAGGCCAGAGGCTGCCAGGCGCCAGCCACCCACTGCTCGCACACCGCACCTACTGCATAATCGGAGGCATCGGTGGTGAGGGCTATAGGAGCAGCAGGAGATGGGTGTGCCAGCATGGCAGCGTTGGCAAGGGCAGCCTTAGAGCCCTCAAATGCCTGGACCCGCTCCGGGGACCAGCCCACGTCATCGTTGGCTCTCTTCCCCTTCAACGCCTCGTACAGAGGTCTCATCAGGTGAGCCGCATGGGCTATAAACCTATTGTAAAAATTAACCATCCCCAGGAACTCCTGGAGAGGTTTGATGGTGAGGGGGCGGGGGAAAGCAGCAATTGCCTCCACCTTGGCGGGTAGAGGAACAGCCCCCTGGGAAGAGACATGGTGGCCCAGGAAATCCATGGCCGGCAGGCCAAACTGACATTTGGCCGGGTTCACGATCAGCCCATGCTCGTTGAGCCGCTCGAACAGTTGACGGAGATGTCCCCGATGCTCCTCCACCGATGCACTGGCTACCAGGATGTCGTCCAGATAAATAAACAAAAATGACAGGCCTCGCAGCACAGAGTCCATCAGCCGCTGGAATGTTTGCGCTGCCCCTTTAAGGCCGAATGGCATGCGCAGGAATTCAAACAGTCCAAACGGGGTGATAATGGCAGTCTTGGGCACGTCGAGCGGATGGACCGGTACCTGGTGGTAGCCACGCACCAAATCTATTTTAGAAAAAATGGTGGCGCCCGCCAGGTGGGCAGAGAAATCCTGGATATGTGGCACTGGGTACCGGTCATGAGTGGTGATGTTATTTAGGCGACGGAAATCACCACACGGACGCCACTTCCCGTCCGCCTTGGGGACCATGTGTAGTGGGGAGGCCCAAGGACTGTTGGACCGGCGCACAATGCCGAGCCGTTCCATTGTGGCAAACTCCTCCCTGGCTATTGCCAGTTTAGCAGCATCCAGGCGGCGCGCCCGTGCATAAACTGGCGGGCCCACCGTTGGGATGTAATGTTCCACCCCATGCTTGGCGACAGAGGCAGAGAAAGTGGGGACAGTCAGAGCTGGAAACTCAGCGAGGAGGCGCTGGTACATATCGCCTGTGGCGAGCATATTGGCCAGGGCAGGCGGCCCCGGCCCCCCTAGTGTGCAGGGGTATGTGTCAAAGGACACAGAGCCAATCAGCCTACGGTTCGCAACGTCCACTAACAGTCTGTGAGCACACAAAAAATCCGCGCCCAGTATAGGCACCGACACTGAAGCAATAATAAATTCCCAGCTAAACTGCTGTCCATGTAAACACATAGTCACGTACCTGGTACCAAACGTACGGATGGAAGTCCCATTAGCCGCGTCCAGGGGTGGTCCATGACTGTTTCCCAAGGCGTCCGTGGCCGACGCAGGCAGGATGCTCCTCTGGGCGCCAGAATCCACCAACAGACGCCTTCCAGACAACGTGTCCTCGATAAACAACAGCTCGTTGATATTGACGCCAGCGCTCATAGCCGCTAACGAGCGCCGGCTCTCGCGTTTCCCTGGTTACCAAAGGTGCATGGTGGAACACAGCTCTTCGCTTTGTTGCCAAAACGGCGATGATAATAACAAAGCCCTCTATCATCCCTCTGTGTCTGATCCCTGCGATCAGCCACCCGATCAGACACAGCAGCCACACAGTACTGACGGGAGGCCAGTAGTATTCTATCCGCCTCCTCTGCCAATCCCCGGTAATCCTTGGTGCGCACGAGAGGCGAGCTGGCCAGAGCCGTGCGCACCGGAGTCGGGAGTTGACGCAGGAACAGCTGCACAAAAATAAACGTAGCGTCACCTGAACCAAGCAGTGCTAGCATGTTCTCCATCAGTTCTGTTGGTTTACTGTCCCCCAATCCGTTGAGGGACAATAGGCGCTCCGCGCGCTCTGCATCTGACAGCTGGAAAATGCGCAACAGCTGTTCTCTGAGCGCGTCGTATTTGCCGGCTGCTGGCGGCTCTCTCAGGCATCCCATCAGCCGGCGTGTAGTGGAGGAATCCAATGCCGCCACAACATGGTAATATTTCGTCTCATCCGACGTTATTCCGCGGAGGTGAAATTGTGCCTCGATGTGCTGAAACCACGGGGCCGGGTCATGCTGCCAAAACTCTGGCAACTTGACTGTAGCTGCATACACTGCGGGAACCACAGCCGGTGGATTCTCGTTATTGCTCATATTTCACACGTTTAGGGTCACCACTGTGGAAGTGAATCAATGAGACGAGCAGACGGAGTATCGAGTCTCTGAACTTTACTTCCAAACAAATCCCACAGAACCAAGGTACAGCCACACCCTTAAGTCAACTCCCTCCTGTCACTCAATCAGTGTCCATTCTGAAGTGAGACACCTCCCTCTAGTGTCCACCACAATGTGCACATTTTCAACTGATTTCCAAACGGTTTGGTTTATTACAATCGTTATTAACGTGGCTATGATTCAGGATGCTTGGACATGTTGAAATTATTTTCATATGAAAGTCCATTATATAAGTATGCAGTATGATAACTACATATCTGATGTTTATAACAAACCAAACCGTTTGAAAATCGGTTGAAAATTGAGCAAGCTATGGTTATTTCAATAGATCCTTATTGGGGATTGGAACACGGATATTATGCAACAAAAAGATGCACCCGTCTTCAAATCCTTCAATAGGTTTTGTGATCTGCACGGCCTCAGCCAGCTAATCACCCAACCCACACGTGTATGTGAGTCAACTCAGACTACCATTGACCTCATCCTGACCTTTGACAAGTCCAAGATCTCCAATAAAGGGGTTATAGCATGCGGGTTAAGTGATCATTATATGATATTCTGTACCCGCAAAAAGCTAAAACAAAAGGCTGGCTGTCACATCTAGAGACCTCAAAACCTACTCTAGCGAGGCCTTTAACCTTGAACTGGAGAGTCTGGACTGGTCGGATGAGCTCAATGGTACACTGGTTGAAGAAACATGGCTTGGTTTCAAAACCAAATTTTCAACAATACTAAACAACATGGCCCCCCTAAGAACCACCAGGGTAAAAAATCGCGCTGAGCCGTGGATGCACACTGAAATACTGACCGCTATGAAAACCAGACACAAAAAATGCTCTGAGTTTCGTAAAAGTCAGTCAAAGCTTACCAAAAGCACGATCAGTGAACTCCAAGCCCACGTGACTGAACTCAAACTGGAAAGAAACAGACTAAGAAATGACGTAAACTCCATGATCAAAACTGCTAAAAAAAGTTTCATCAATGACAAAACCGAGGAAAACAAAAACAAACCACGTGAACTTTGGAAATTACACAATAACCAACTAGGTTGCAGTAAAAAACTTAAAACCAGATTCTCAAACATAAACATAAAGACGGACAACACGCTCATCACAGACAAGCTGGATGTAGCCAATTACTTAAACATTTTCTTCACAAACATAGCCACAAACCAGGGCCGCCTCAGGGGGTGTGCGAGCAGTGCGGTCGCACAGGGCCTCGTGGGAAGGGGGGCCTCGCACAATTTTTTTTTCTTTTTTTTTGCGAGGCCCCCCTTCCCGCGAGGCCCTTTTTCATCACAGACCTAAAATCTAGTTTTGCTTATATGCTTATATATTTCACATTAGACACGTTTGTAGAATGTGTCTGACTTGTTCCTGGCTCTGCGGCTCTGCAGATACACTATTGGAGCTCTGGGGCTCTGCAGCAGACATACTATTGGTTTCAACGAAGGGAGGGGTTACATGTGTACAGTCGGCCGGCGTGCGTCAGCTGCGTCTGACTATTTCGCGCGTGCAGCATTGGAGGTTATGCCAGCCAAGACGAAGAGGACGGTCGTTCGGCAGATGGACTGAAGATGAAAGTTGTTGCATGTTAGAAAGTTCAGTCAGGCTAGCCATGTCGGCTTAGCTAAAGGCAGGGACAGCTAGTTAGCTTTAGCTACGTTATAATATCGAGTGCTACCGTGTGGTTCAGTCGGGATAGCCATGTCGGCTAGTAGCTTAGCTAAAGGCTAACTAGCGTTAGCTAACCTAGAGAGAGCGCATGCAGCATTGTTATGCCAAGTTGAAGAGGACGGTCGTTCGGCAGATGAACTTCGTCAACTCCACGCGGTTGTCTCCATCCTCTTGGACGTTTGGTGAGTTTTTAATGCACTCTATTCTATTCCCGCCATGGAGATATCTCTCTCTCTCTCTCTCTCGGGCCGGCTAGCTATCGTGGCTAACGTTATGTTGGACCAGCGGGCCGGCTAGCTATCGTAGCTAACCTTATGTTGAGCAAGCGGGCCGGCTAGCTATCGTAGCTAATGTTAGGTTGAGCTAGCGGGCCGGCTAACTATCGTAGCCAACGTTATGTTGAGCTAGCGGGCCGGCTAGCTGTCGTAGACGTTATGTTGAGCCAAGCGGGCCGGCTAGCTATCGTAGCTAACGTTATATTGAGCCAAGCAGGCCGGCTAGCTGTCGTAGCTAACGTTATATTGAGCGAAGCGGGCCGGCTAGCTGTCGTAGCTAACGTTATATTGAGCCAAGCGGGCCGGCTAGCTGTCGTAGCTAACGTTCTGTCGAGCTAGCGTCAGTACCTGGCCACTCTATTTGCAGTTAGCCTATTTAGCTGATGTCGGCCGTTGGCTCCTTGCTACTTTGTTTTCTCTGGTATAGACCCTCTTCTCTTTGGATTTAAGTGTTGATCTTTGTCCTTTTGGATCTATGTATATTCATGTTGCCTTTGTGAAGTTATCTTTTCCTACTGTTTTGTTCTTCCATTAAAAGTTGAATATCCTTTAGGGGCTCATCTTAGCTTCTCTCTCTCTCTCTCTCT
>NW_028172639.1:0-12500 GCF_963971535.1 Notolepis coatsorum
AGATGGAAGGAGAGAGAGGGAGGGAGGGAGGGAGGGAGGAGGGAGATGGAAGGAGAGAGAGGGAGGGAGGGAGTGAGGGAGGGATGGAGATGGAAGGAGAGGGAGGGAGGGAGGGAGTGAGGGAGGGCTGCGGATGATATGGGACAGTTGACATTTACAAGTACTTTTTTAGGAATTTAGCAGATGCTCTTTTCCAGAGATACTCGCCACGAGGGAATGAGGATAGAGGGAGGGAGGGAGGGAGCGAGGTTTTGACGCTAGTGAAGGATGGAAGTTAGCGCGTTTAGTAAGAGAACAGAGAGAGAGAGACAGATCCAGGGCGACAAAGGAGCGATACGACGGTTCGCACTTTCGATAGTTTGTTCAGCTTTCTCCGCTCTCCGCGCGGTAGATGATATATACAGTGTCTGTCGGACTAGGCGAGGTATTATATTTCTCAGCCACTCTCACTCAGCGGTGGTCCTCTGGGAGAGAAACGACGGCGTCGGCGTCGGGAAGAAGCCGTTCTGTCTGTTTGTTGTCGCTTCATCTATATTCTCCCAGAGCCGCCGTATCTATCCAGGCAGCAGCATCCTTCACGCACCCACCGTTGTTGCCCCTTTTGTCAACCGCATGTCCGCTGTCTCCGGGCGTGTTTTCCCCCTATTAATTAATTGACTCGTTCCCAAACTCTTAACCCTTTCACTGCCACGCTACCAAAATGGTTAACCCCTTTCACTGCGACACTACGGAAGGTTGACCCTTTCACTGCCCACATGACAAAGGGTTAACCCTTTTCACTGGGACAATACGGAAGGTTGACCCTTTCACTGCCTACACGACAGAAGGTTTAACCCTTTCACTACCACACTACAGAACCCTCTGTAGAGTGTGGTGGTGAAAGGGTTAGCCTTCTGTAGTGTGGTAGTGAAAGGGTTAAACTTTTAACGGAAGCTTTTGACGGAAACATTTATGGACATACTTTTCTATGCCCAGAGGCTTTAATGGTGGGGGGGGAAAAGGTACAGTCGTCTAAAAGTTGAAATGCACACTTTCACGTCGGTAAAGCTGTGCCATTCAGGCTCCCTAAAGTAGCTCTGAAACTCTCGGGGCACGTCAACTTCATTCCTTCGCCATTTGGCAGATTATGCAAATGAAATAAATCCACTGAAAGAGATCTAATTATAATTCCTTATTAACTGTGTTGCCCAATGGGAGACGGGCCAAACGCAGAGCAGAGTAATAGTTTACTTTATAGATTGGCAATCACTTTTGAAGTGCTCTCCCGAATGTTTAACTAACACCTCCAGTGATGATGTGCAATGAAGGAGTGTGTTGCCTTATTATTAAGAGTGTGGCATCGTCTTCCATCTCTAAACAAAACTATTGCTCTCTTTTCTATTTTCCCCATTATGTTCACCAGCGTTAGGTAAGTACACATTTTCCACCAGGCCTTTAGAAGTACCTTAATGAAGAGGCATGTACTGATATACTAATACACACAACGCTAATTCATTATTGAACATCTCACACATTATATCCCAGAACTGTTTTTGAGAGTTTAAAATGTGTCCTCTTGCTGCTGCTAGCAGCGTTACGGATGCTAGCAGCGTTGTGGAGACCCGCGTTACGGATTCTAGCAGCGTTGTGGAGACCCGCGTTACGGATGCTAGCAGCGTTGTGGAGACCCGCGTTACGGATGCTAGCAGCGCTGTGGAGACCCGCGTTACGGATGCTAGCAGCGTTGTGGAGACCGGGCGTTACGGATGCTAGCAGCGTTGTGGAGACCCGCATTACGGATGCTAGCAGTGTCGTGGAGACCCGCGTTACAGATGCTAGCAGCGTCGTGGAGACCCTCGTTACGGATGCTAGCAGCGTCGTGGAGACCCGCGTTACGGATGCTAGCAGCGTCGTGGAGACCCGCGTTACGGATGCTAGCAGCGTTGTGGAGACCCGCGTTATGGATGCTAGCAGCGTTGTGGAGACCCGCGTTACGGATGCTAGCAGCGTCGTGGAGACCCGCGTTACGGATGCTAGCAGCGTCGTGGAGACCCGCGTTACGGATGCTAGCAGCGTCGTGGAGACCCCGCGTTACGGATGCTAGCAGCGCCGTGGAGACCGGGCGTTATGGATGCTAGCAGCGTTGTGGAGACCCGCATTACGGATGCTAGCAGCGTTGTGGAGACCCGCGTTACGGATGCTAGCAGTGTTGTGGAGACCCGCGTTACGGATGCTAGCAGCGTTCTCCAGAACCGATCATCCGGGTCATAGACTTCACACACAACACTGGACTCCCTTGGGTCCTCAGCAATACAGCCGCCACACGTGAAGTCACACACACACACACACACACACACAGCTCTTTGTTCCATGTTCGCACCCCCCACCCCCCCTACACACACACACAAACAGAGACACACACATACATACACACACATACAATAGACACGCACACACACACACACAGCTCTTTGTTCCCCGTTCCTATCCCCCTAGAGGCAAAACAACCATTTCCCTTAAGTTTACAGGCCAAAAGATAGTTTGTTGTTATAGCGCCACCATCTGGCCAAACGGCACCATATTCGACACTGCACTCCCCCGGGTCCTCAGCAACACACACGCGGAGCGTCGATTGGATCGGAGGAGCGGTTCTCGAGATATGCATAAAGTTTGTTGTTACTGGCGCCACCGTATGGCCAATAATGACACCACACCCGACACTGCACTCCCTCGGGGTCCTCGGCGACACACACACACACACACACACACACACACACACACACACACACACACACACACACACACACACACACACACACACACACACACACACAAGTCGGACGAACGGTTCTCGAGACACGCACGCACGCACAGAGATCCAGATATACAGTAAACAAGCTGGGATGCTTTTTGGCGGCTAGTTGAAGCAGTGCTGAAGCCACGGGCCACGGCTTCAGTGAGCTGTGCTGTTGGTGAAAACGGTTTTCCAAACGAGCAGTTTAATTCTGTCTGCTCGTTTGGACGAACAGGGCCACAGAGGAAGTGCAATCAAAATGAAAGATTCGACCGAAAAAAGGAGACTGTAGTGGAATTTGTGTGTGTGTGTGTGTGTGTTTGTGCATGCGTCAGTGTGTGTGTGTGCACACGTGTGTGTTTGTGCATGCGTGTGTGTGTTTGTGCATGCGTTTGTGTGTGTGTGTGTGTGTGTGTGTGTGTGTGTGTGTGTGTGTGTCTGTGTGTGTGTGTGTGTCAGAGGCGTATTTAGACCACTATCACTAGGGCACGTGCCCTAGTGATGATCATCTGTGCCCCAGTGATGAAAAAATAAATAAAAAAAATGTTTTTTTTTTTTTTTTTTTTTTTTTTAACAAATGTTTTTTATTTTCCCTTTTTTAACATGATCAAATGATCATTTAACATGATCAAATAATTATTATAATATTTTTTACTTCGCTTTGAAATATTATAGTGAAATATTTTGCACTGCATTTATCTTGTTGAAATCCTCCAACAGGCTCTTTTTTGTAAGTTGACTGGTTTGCACACCAATAATACAGTGCAATAATAGAATAGTAGAATAGATAGTAAAATTATGCAATAGAATGGCCAGAGTAAAATAGTGCTACAGTACAATCAACAGCGGGGTGTATTAGAAGGCTATGGTGAAGAGGTACGTTTTTAGCTTATTTCTGAAAATATTAAGAGATCTAGCTTCCCTAATGTCCATAGGTAGTGTGTTCCATAACTTTGGTGCATAGTTAGCAAAGGCTGCATCCCTGATTTTCTTTAGACTGTGGCTTGGAACCTTCAATAGACCAGTAGTAGATGATCACTTACTTGTAACTTCGGGTTTGATCCAAGGAGTAAGTTGCCCCATATTGCTCTGTAACATTTCTCTTTTTGTTATAGGACCGACTAGTAGGATTTCAGTTTTGCCCTCATTTAATTTTAGGAAGTTGTTCGTCATCCATTTGTTTATTGCTAAGAGACAGGCGGAAATGGAGTTTATAGCTGTGTGATCATTTGGTTCAGCGGAGATGTACAATTGTGTGTCATCTGCGTAACTATGGAAACATACATTGTGCTTTCTAATGATGTCTCCTCAATGTTCAATGTTCAATGCAATGTTCAATGCAAGTAAAGCACTTTAAACTTTAAGTATGACTAAATGCTTTATTGACTATATATATAGTAACTGTTCCAAAATGCATAGATTTCTATGTATTTTAGGGGTTTGGGTGGCTAGCTCTTTTTAATTAATATAAATGTCAGATTGTTTTATTTATTTCATAGATTTCTATGCATTTCAGGAGTTTGGGGGGCTGGCTCCCCAAAATAATTAAATAACATAACCCTAACCTAACCATAAAACCGAAATAAAGTTAAAAAAAAAATAGTTACAAAATCCACCCATTTTCGCCCACAAACCGGCCAAAACCGGCCAAATTTTTTCCGCGGTCGCGCTACGCGCTCCCGCTTCGTAGTTGTTGGTGCCCTTCTGTGCCCTACTGAAGTGCTGGGTCTAGATACGCCCCTGGTGTGTGTGTGTGTGTGTGTGTGTGTGTGTGTGTGTGTGTGTGTGTGTGTGTGTGTGTGTGTGTGTGTGTGTGTGTGGGAAATCAAATACACCTAGGTAAGGACTAAACAGCTCTCTCTGATGTGCAAGGGATGAAGCGCGCCTTTTAAGATCTCCTCAGCGGTGACGCCTCGTGGAGCTGTGTTCCTTGAAGGATGGGTAGCAGCCAGCCTCTCTCTCTCTCTCTCTCTCTCTCTCTCTCTCTCTCTCTCTCTCTCTCTCTCTCTCTCCTCTCTCTCTCTCTCTCTCTCTCTCTCTGGGTGGCGGCCAAACGCTCTGTTTTGGCCCAGAAACACCGTCTCTTTACCTCCTCTAACCGAGTCTCGGGGACATTTTAATGGCCCCCAGGTGGGTCAGGATGAAAGACGGGTTTTAAAACCACTACATTCTCACAACTAGAGCTCGGCTTCTCTGAAGCCCACCCCCCCCCCCCCCCCCCCCCCTTTTCCTAGACCCACCACCACCTGTGGTATCTCCGCGGAAACGTGCATGCGTCACACACACCCACGAAAGGGAGGCGCGTACGCACACATGCACACACATGCACAGACGCACACACCTCAGCTCCCAGAGGGATGAAGCCATATGGTTGCAGCATTGCGTCGAAAAATCCGCCAAGCGCCGTCTTACCTCGACACAGGCATCCGTCCGTCTTCCGTGCCATCTGCCATGCCCGTCCTAGATCTGTGCGGAGAGAGAGGATGTACGACAATGAGCCATCTATTTCTACGTCCGCCATTCGGGACAGGGTACCTCGGAGTCCCCCCCACCCCCCATTACTCTCCCCAAACATGTGTCTGTCCTACTTGGACCTACACACTCAACAGATGGCCTGCAATATGGACCCCGGGTTTTTTTGACCGCTGGTTGATGGATAGACACGTCCGACCACTGTTGGTTTAGAGGTCTTAACCCGGAGAGGGCGGCGGTAATCAGGAGGGTCTCCTGACTCGTGGGAGATGGGGGTGATGAGGGTGTGGTGATGCATGGCCACGTTTTGAGGCGGTGTATATGAATCGTGAAACTTCCTATTAATAGCCTGGGCTTTTATTTGCTTCAATCATTGAATTACAAGCGGTCTGTGTTTAAGACAGGCGTCTATAAGGGACAGGCCTTTAATGCCTTTTGGCCAAATCTCTTGCTCAGCAGAGATGGGAAATGCTATCAAATTGTTTTATTTAAACCAGTAAGTATAAGATAAGATATTCCTTTATTAATCCCCTTGGGGGAAATTCAGGCGTCATAGCAGCATGGGGGAGGGGGGGAAGGGAGGTACAGGTATGGGCAGGGTAAGAGTAGAAAGACATAAATATAGGCAATAAGATTAAATCTGAATGTAAATATTATGAGGAAAAAAAAACACGGTGTAAACAATATAATTAACTCTGAATATAAGAATATGAGAAAGTGTAATCAAAGGTGCAGATGAGGGTCTGCATGCCCTATCGGTTATATTATATGTTACAATACAATAAAGAAATATAATCTGAATATATACTATTAAAGTAAGTTAAGTAAGTAAAGTAAACAGTATACACAGGTGCAGTATACACAACTAACTGGCATGATATACGTTATACGTTGTAGTCCGTGCAGGTTTGGTAGTAAGAGTCAGACGCAATGAATATTACCTGTAGTATAAAAATGTGGCTATTAACCCTTTCCCTACCACACTACCAAAGGGTTAACACTTTCACTGTGACAATTAGGGGTGTAAAGGTGCACGTATCCGTACTGAACCGAACCGTTTCAGTCTGTACCGTACCGTACCGAACGGCTGTGTAGTGTACCAAACAAATACAACGGTATGTTAACCACTAACGACCGCCCACCGGGGGCTGTTTTTTTCACAATCTAATATAATAATTTTTTATGATTTTAACAAGTCGATTATTAATTTCAATATAGAATATTCGTTGACAGCCCTACAAGTACAATTAGTTACTGCACACTACATCACCCCTGAGTGGAACATGGAAAGCCAAACTTTCCCCCACTGTACCGAAAAACCCGTACCGAACCTTGACTTCAAACCCGAGGTACGTACCGTGGTTTTTGTGTACCGGTACACCCCTAGTGACAATACATAAGGTTAACCCTTCCACTACCACATACCAAAGGGTTAAACCTTTCACTGCGACAATACATGAGGTTAACCTTTCACATGTAGTGTGGTAGTGAAAGGTTAACCTTCTGTGTAGTGTGGTAGTGAAAGGGTTAAATAACCTATCAACTATCAAACATGTCACTCCAAGAGACGGCGGTGTCTCACTCCCAGCACCCAGAGCCATGTATTACCAGAGTTTGGACAGCGAGGTTTCAACAGGAGCGTCGGTGGCTCTCCCACCTGGCCCAACTCTGGTAACACATGTCTCTGCCACCACCACCACCGACCTCACTCACGGAGAGAGCAGCTGGGGAGGAATAGAGCCATGTTTCACTCCGCTAATGCTGAGTAAATGACAGGCGTCATGCATACGGGCGCGCTGTGTTCCTTCCAGTTGGCTAAAATGATGTACTAAGCCAGCGTTGTTGTGGTTTCAGTTTCAGTTTAAACTGTATTTGAACAGGGACAGCACACATTAACACTATAGCACAGCCGACAAGGGGTCACATGACCCCTAGGCATTTTCAATAAATGTATCCTCGTCACTCGGTCGAGCTCCAGCTCTGTCACTCAATGACTTTTCCTAAAAGTATCCGTTTTAGAGGGGGGGGGGGGGGGGGGGGGGGAGAGCTAGGTAAGTGGAGCTACTGAGTTGTGCATCAAGCCAAATCAGCTGAGGAGAGATGGAGAGATAGAGAGAGAGAGAGACAGAGAGAGAGAGATAATGGAGATGTGTCTCGTTGCTGCGTTTCCCAGAGTTTTGCTCAGCACTGACTTATGATTGCGATTGATGATGAAAAGATAAAAACAAAACTGCACCCGTGGTAACCGCGAAAACAATACATTTCGACCCGGCTTCTAATTGAGACCGTCACTCTATTTGTCAAAACGTGAAGCTATCTGTATACTGCATACCCGCTCGGCCACCATTTACTAGGGCTGACCCCGATTAGTCGACGAATCCATCGAAGCCAACCTCTTAGTCGAATGCAAAAAAAATAAAAATATTATAATATTAATTTTCTATTAGATTTTTTTATCATTCTTTCCAAAAGCAAAGAGGCCTAGAAGCGTGGCTAATGCTAATGGCACGCATACCAGCGAGGCTTACTGCCTAAGAAAACGGGCACAGAGGCACTGAAAGAGGATTTCACCCGTCTAATGAACACACTAGACTAGACAAATATCAAGATGTATCCATCAGTGGACCAATTGCATGCTTTCAAGAAGCGAACAAGAAGCCTTCCGTCGACTCCTTCAGACATTAAGCACCCCCACAGCCCAAATGGAATGATATAAAAAATATATCTCTATATTTGAATCTATTTATTTAATTTTTATAAATGTTTGCAGGGGGGGGGGGGGGGGTACCCCTATCAGTCGACTATCAGTCGACTATCGGCAAAAGTCGACTATAAAATCCTTAGTGGAGGTCAGCCCTACCATTTACCATTCACTACCATTCATTATACCTTCTCTCATCATCGCCAACTATAGACCTCTCACACATTGTCTTCATTTTGAAGCCGTGGCTCCTTTTCTCCGTCTATGTCGAAAATTAACCATGTTTTCCTTTCCCGCTTACCAGTCTTTTTGTCCGTGAAAACTGCATGGGGTGATTATATGGATTATATGTTTTGTTAACTAGCCTCATTTTTAAGAGCCACATTGCTAACACTAACTGACCAGATGTTGCAATTTCACGGTGACGTCAGGTGACCTGATCTGCAATCCTAAGCTAGTCGGCTAGTTTAGTTGGCTAGCTTGAATCCACAATTCTAAATCCCCTGCTTTGACGGAGAGAGCAATCGATATCGGAACAAGTACCACAGACGAAGCTAGGAGCCATCTATTAATAGTCCATTAATAAAAAAAATGTAAAATGTATAGCTACATGAGATTCTGGAGAGACGCGAGCAGACAGAAATATGACACACTTGAAGAGTTCTATTATAACCACGCGATTTCCCACATTTTATACTATTTGCCGATCTTCAGCCCAGCGGAGGCGATGTCTTCCCCTCTACCCTCACCGACTCATATTTGTGTCTGACCTTAATGGCCACCTAAATTAAGAATTCCAATATGTTTAGTTCCGTGGCCTGGGGAAGTTCAGTCAATAATATGTGAACATGAGCTACTCTCCCTCAAAGCCCGGAGCCAGAGAAGTAACTCTCAAACCTGTGACGTCGTCGGGTATAAAGGCCAGGGTTTGCACAAGGTCCTTGAAGTGCTTAAAGTGCTTGATTTTTTACCAAAAAAAAGTCAGGGCCTGGAATTCCTCGAAAACAGCCAATTTATTTTACCAAGGTGCTTAAAAAGTCCTTGAAATTCAAATCAGCCATTCGCTTTTAATGTTTTGTTCATTCATGATCAAATTGTTCTGATTTAATAAGATCTGACGAGTTGCTGTCTCGCGCGCTCCAACTGCTTTTCCTAATTTCTTCACGTGTGATGCTCTAGCTGGCAAGCAGGCCACGGAGATGATTAAAAAAAAAAAAACAGCATTTAAAAGTGAATTATATCCTTCGAGTGACATCCTTGAAAATTAAAATAGTGCTTGGAAAAGTACTTAAAAGTCCTTGAATTGTTTACAATGTCTGTGGGAACCCTGAATAGAACACACTGGAGCTGCTCCACAGACAATGAACGGGAGACTGATTTTGTGGAGAGTGTTTGTTTTCTTTATTTAACCCGAATGAGCTTTATTCTATTATAGTGTTCTCAGTTCTGAAATGTACCCATATACCTGAACATTGAACATTGCCCTGAACAACAGGGCAAACAGGGCAACAGGGCAACAGCGACAGTGGGTCTGGAGGTAGAGCAGTCGTCCGGCAATCCGGAGGTTCCCGGTTCGATTCCCGCTCCTCCCAGGCAGCGTGTCCATGTGTCCATGAGCAAGACACTTAACCCCAGAATTGCTCCCGATGAGCGGGTGGGCACCTTGCATGGTTGCCTCCGCCGTCGGTGTGTGAATGTGTGAGTGAATGGGTAAAATGCGAGGAACAAATTGTAAAGCGCTTTGGATAAAAGCGCTATATGAAAAAGCAGCCATTTACCATTTACCACATAACTTTACCTATGTAACGGATGGTATCGTGAAGCGCAGTCACAAAGGGCCGGGGCGAGTAGCGGTGCTATGGGTTAAACTCACTCTCATCCTCAAAAGACACGTTGCAAAGTAGTGAGTTCACTTCTTGGTATAGCGGTCTGTGCTGTCGCCCGCGGCGTGGGAGACCACGGGTTCGAAACTCCCTCGGGGCATTCAAAGTTTAAGGTGACGATGTCACAACCGTTACACCTACAACATCTTTCCCAATCCATGTGTCTCTGTAGCAGTTCCTGGCTTGATGACGCCACGAATGTATGAGTTTCAGCACTCTAGTGTTTGGATTTGGGAGAGAATTGTTCATGTTTCCCATTATTCTTGGACGTAGTTCCCCTTGGTAAATGGTAAATGGCTGCTTTTTTATATAGCGCTTTTATCCAAAGCGCTTTACAATTTGTTACTCACATTTTACCCATTCACTCACACATTCACACAACCATGCAAGGTGCCAACCTGCTCATCGGGAGCAATTCGGGGTTAAGTGTCTTGCTCAAGGACACATCGACACGCTGCCCGGGAGGAGCGGGAATCGAACCGGGAACCTCCGGATTGCCAGACAACTGCTCTACCTCCCGAGCCACTGTCGCCCCCTTTTCAAAATATGAAAATAATTAATTGGATTGAAATCCACAAAAAACGATCCACTATTGAAATTGTGAATTAAAATGTCTCAACAGCAAGACCTGCGGACAAGAGGGGAAAGGGCACTATGAGCTGTCGGGCGAGGCGGACAGCGGACGTACGACTGGCTATATAGAATAATAATTCATTACATTTATGTAGCGCTTTTCTCAGACTCAAAGCGCTTTACAACATAGGGTGGAAATTGCTTCCTTCACCACCACTGGTAGCACGTAGCACCCAACCTTGGGCTACGCAGGCTCAATGGCTGCCACACACTGGCACCAGGCACACATCACACTACACAATGGCTGAACGGCTCAGGAGACAGGGATTGACATCAGCCAATTAAGGGGAAGGGATGATTAGGTGGCCTTGATGTCAGAGACCTGATTGGGAATTTGGGAACCCCCTACTCTTTACGATAGGCGTCCTGGGTTCTTTAACGACGAGATTCAGTCTGGTGGTTGATTGGTAAGGAAGGACATACTCCCTTGAAGCATAGGTAAAAGAAAATAATACATGAGATATGAGATATATGTAGACCAGACCACCGTCTCATTTAACAATTGCTGGGTTCGGCTTTCGTGGTCTACGAAGGACACACTTTTGTAGACCGTGTCCTTCAAATTGGTGCGGCCTCTGAATTGGACGCACGTTTCTTTTCTTTTCTTTTTTGCCAATCTGCGATTGGCCAAAACACATACGGTTATGCTTCAAGGGAGTATGTCCTTCCTCACCAGTCAACCACCGGAATAGAAGAATGACATTCAATATAGCCAGTCACCGGCGGCTGGGTGGCGCAGCGGACATTACGCTCGTCACCAACGCAAGAGACACCGGGTTCGACTCCGGCTGTCGGCGTTGCCTTCGGCTTGGGCCAGTCGTCATACTAACTCAATTGGCAGAGTTAGCGGTTGGAAGTCGATGGGTGGTAATCTGGACGTTGTGGACAGCGACTCCTACAGGTCGGTTGGGGGACGCCTGCACAGCAGAGACAGGAAATGGCGGGGGTAGTGTGAGCCTCCCACACGTTACACCTCGTCAATGAGAGTCCGCGCTGGCAGGTGAAAAGATGTGACAGGCTGCCTCCTCGTGTATTGGAGGGGACACGTGATGTGAGGCTTCTATCCTCCCTACAACCGGCCAGTGGGGGGCATATGCGAGCAACGTTCAAGACAGGGGAGGGGAGAATTGGCACGGCTAAATTGGGATGGGAGAAAAATAGATAAAAGTGGATAACAATTTTTTTTGCTGGGTTCGGCTTTCTTTCTATGAAGGACACACTTTTGTAGACCGTGTCCTTCAAATAGTTGCGGCCTCTGAATTGGACGCACGTTTCTTTTCTTTTCTTTTTTGCCAATCTGCGATTGGCTAAAACACATACGATTATGCTTCAAGAGGGAGTATGTCCTTCCTCACCAGTCAACCACCGGAATAGAAGAATGACATTCAATAGGCTGTAGCCAGTCACCACGATGCGGGGGTGGGGTGCGAGCACAGCCTTCAATAGAACTGACACCAAAGTCTGGCGCCAGTGACCCTTTCATTCTTTTATAGTTTCCCCCCATCAGGTCGGTAAATGTGCGAGGAAAACACGGCACAGCTGCTCAACGATCCTTTTAATTACCTCCCGTGAGCGTGCCGTGCGCTGAGTGCGTATTTAGTTTTTGATGAATAATTGAAACGGATCAGGATATACCAGCCGCCTCCCGAATGTTCACTGTATTTCAGCGCGACCTCTCCTGTCCAGGATTTAACCGGATTAGGACATAAAAGTATCCAGCGTTCACTGTATTAGAGTCTTAATTAAACAGATGATTGTCCTCAAACATCGCACATTTACTGACGGCGAATGTGTACGTCGCTGTTTTTCCCCACGATTGACCTATCCCTTCTGGACTATATACTTGCCCGCTGTATTGTTACTTCATTCTAATTAGTGTATATATAATTGTATAATTGACCACATCTGCCCAGTTGTACAGGGCCCTGGCCTATATTTTATTTCATAAATATATTATTCTATTGTGCTTAACTTAGCTCATATTTCATTTGACTTTACTCCACCACTTTATTGAATTATCTGTCTGTTAGTGTCTGTC
>NW_028172638.1:0-12500 GCF_963971535.1 Notolepis coatsorum
AGATAGATATATATATAAAGAGAGATATAGAGAGAAAGAGAGATAGATAGATAGAGATATATATAGAGATATATAGAGATAGAGAGAGCGATAGAGATATATATATAGAGAGATACAGAGAGATAGAGAGATATAGAGGTAGAGAGAGATAGAGAGGTAGAGAGAGATAAAGAGATACATAGAGAGAGATATAGATAGAGAGAGATAGAGAGAGAGAGATAAAGATAGAGAGAGAGAGAGAGAGAGAGAGAGAGATAGATAGAGAGAGATAGAGAGAGAGAGAGAGAGAGAGAGAGAGAGAGAGATAGAGAGAGAGAGAGCGAGATATAGATATAGAGATAGATAGAGAGAGAGAACATTTCCTATTCTACTTGGCCACCAGCACAGAGAAGTCAGGAGCCATTAGTGAAGGATAATTAGTACCATGTCAATACCCAGCGCTGGTCAGCAAAAACATATCTATCTCTCTCTCTCTCTCTCTCTCTCTCTCTCTCCCTCTCTCTCTATATATATATATTTGAGCAGTACAGATACATTTTTTTCTAAATGACTTCAGAGCTGTTTATTTTACCCAGAGAAAGAAAATAAGAAGAATGTTTGATACAAATGGTTTATAATTAAAAATTAACATACACACATCTACTCTAAAGGGGGCATGTGACGTCTAGAGAGACAATAATTAATGAACCATACCCCCCCCCTACACACCCAACCCCCTACCCCCTTGTGCCGCTGTTTGCCTTTGAGGCAGAGATAAATAAACAACATGTTTTTTCTTTCTTTGAGGTTGTCTCTATGTAGCACACACACACACACACACACACACACACACACACACACGCGCACACACACACACACACACACACACACACACACACACACACACACACACACACACACACACACACACACACACACACACACACACAGCTTAATTGGAAGGCATGAAATTAAATATTTTTGATCAATCAAAGTCAAGCGGGGGTCCTCAGATGATTATTTATTGGGGGTGTGCTTGGCGGGGGGGCGGGGGTGGGGGCATTGAACTGTCATTCAAAGTTGAACAAGGAAATAATTCCTTCTTAAGTCACGTCGAGTCACATTGATTTGTGTACACCAATATCACAATGCATATCTCAGTAGGCTTCACAAGCACACAAGGACCCCCTCAATGCCCAAGCAATATGTAATTGGTAAACAAAGGCAGCGGGGCATGGGGGTGGCCACCCAGGAAGACCGTAAGGCATGAAGGAACGCACAGCTCCCTAAGAGACAGCACAGGACAGAGAGACAGGGTGCAGGTCAGGCAGCAGAGGCAGGACAGAACACTACCTCCAGGAGGAGACCTGGCACCCGTGCAATACAGACACACGGATGCATCGATGACAACAAAATAGCACATCTATAAAAAAAAAAAAAAATTATATAAGTATTTGTATTGCACATTACTTTAGTTACATTACATAATGATGCACACAAGCAATCTTATTTTTATTTTTGTTCAAAACCTATTTTACAGCCAATTCCAAATCCCCTTCCTGGTCGTTGCGCACTCTACCCCCTACCGTCGGTCTGGGAGGGCGGAGACTATCACATGCTTCCTCCGACACATGTGTAGCCAGCCCACCGCTTATTTTCACCTGGCAGCGCGGACTCTCACTGGGGGAGTGTAACGTGTGGAAGGGTCACACTACCTCCCCAGATCCTTCCCTCGATGTGCAGGCACCCCGACCAAACTGTAGGAGTCGCTGTTTCCAACGACCAGGACCCACCCCACCGGCTTTCCACCCGCTGACACTGCCAATTGTGTCAGTATAGACGTAGATGTACCGCAGCTGGATTCGATCCCACTGTCTCTGCGGTGGTAGACAGACGCTTAGTTCGCTGCACTACCAGGGCGCCCACTAAGCTAGATTCTTGCTGGAAAATAGGAAAGAGACCAAAAGACCAAAGCATTAGAAAAAGGCAAAAAGCCAAGACAAAACAGAGAATATACCTTCAGACATTAATGTAATAAGAATAACACTGTGAACTTATATATCATCTTCATCCTCCATGATCGGCTGCTGCTATAGACCTCCCGGGTCTGATGTGCAATACCTTAATGACTTATGTGTGTTAATTGACAGAGTTACAGATGTGAATGGTGATATTTTTTTACTTGGGGATATGAACATAGACTGGTTTGCGAATCAATGTCCAATGAAACAAAAGATTGTATCATTAATCGATGCTTGTAATCTGTCTCATATGATCTCTCAACCAACCAGAGTCTTCACTAACATAGTGCTGGCCATACTTCTGCCACTTGCATAGACCATATTTACACAAATGTTCCTGAATGCTGCATTAAACCGGTTTCTCGATCTGTGGGCTTTAGTGACCATAATATTATAGCAAATACCAGGAAAACTAAAATTCCTAAATGCAAGGTCAATATAATACATAAAAGGATGTTCAAGAAATTCATTCCTGACAGTTTTTTGGCAGATGTTGGTGATATTGACTGGGCTGATGTGTATACTGCTGAGGAGCCTGAGGCCTCCTTATATCTCTATGGAACGCTTCATGAAGATTGTTGATAAGCATGCCCCTATGAGGAAGTGTATTGTAAAGGTTAGACCAGCTCCATGGCTGAATGAGACTCTAAAGAGCCTCATGAAGGAAAGAGATGAAGCCAAATCTACATTAGTAATGTCTGGATTAGTGGAGGACAGGTTAATGTACTGTCAACTGAGAAACCAGGTTACAAAACTGAATAGATCAATGAAAAAAGAATATTACATGCAAAGAATAAATGCTGTAAAGCAAGATAGTAAAGAGCTTTGGAAAACCCTTAATGAAATAATGGGGAGAAGGACAACTGGTGGGGTTTCCTTTGTGGAATCAGAAGGCACGTTTCTGACAAAACCATCTGATATAGCAAATTATTTTAATGATTTCTTCATAAATAAGGTATATGCACTAAGGCAGAAGATGGACAATACTGATTATGATTATCTAAAGCTCATAAAAAAGAATGTGATGTTAGACAAGAGTTGCACTTTTAAGTTTAATTGTGTAGATGAGCGGGAAGTAAGGAAGATGTTGAAGTCCCTTCCTGAACATAGCTCAGTAGGTACTGACATGCTAGATAGTAAGGTACTTGGCCTGGCAGCTGACTATGTTTATGGTCCGATATGTCATATATTAAATGCATGCTTAATGAAAGGTGTTTATCCCACTGTCTGGAAAGATGGTAAAATTATTCCCTTACCTAAAGATGGCAGACTAGCACTCACTGGGAAGAACAGTAGACCTATCGCTATTCTCCCAGTTCTCAGTAAACTGATGGAGAGAATAGTCCACTCACAAATACAGGATTACTTTGACTGTAATGGCTTGAACACAAGTTTTCAACATGCTTACAAACCTAATCATTCTACTTGTTCTGCCCTTACAGTAATGACAGATGACTGGCTCAAGGAAATTGATAACTCAAAGATGACTGGTGCAGTATTACTTGATTTTAGTGCTGCATTCGATGTCATAGACCATGATCTGCTCATCGGTAAACTAGAATGCTATGGGTGTTGTCCAACAGCCATCATATTTATGAAGTGTTATCTCACAAGTAGGACACAAAGGGTTTATTACACTGGCAGCTGGTCTCACTCTAAGGTCTTAGACTGCGGGGTCCCGCAAGGGAGCTGCCTTGGACCACTCCTATACGCCATCTTCACGAACGACTTACCATCAGTTCTGTGTAAAGCAACTGTACAAATGTATGCTGATGATTCCACATTGTACTATGCTGCAAAAACTGTCAGTGAACTGGACAATGTTTTATCAGCTGCGTTAAATATGGTGTTTGATTGGATAAAACGGAATAAGTTGGTACTAAACATCTCAAAAACCAAATCAATTATCTTGGGTTCGAGTCATAAATTCCAATCAATACCAAAAATGAGTTTGAACGTGTCTGATGAACCCATAGAACAGGTAAATAAAGTAAAATGACTGGGCATAATAATTGATAGCCAGCTGTCATGGGGAGAACACATTGATACCATAGTGAAGAAGATGGGGAGTGGTATCTCCATGGTGAGGAAATGTCTTTCTTATGCCCCTACATATATTGTGGGACAGGTGGCGAAATCTTTAATTTTATGTCACCTAGATTATTGTGCACCAGTATGGTCCTCTGCATCCAAAGGTCAACTAAAGAAATTGCAAACTGCCCAGAACAGAGCTGCAAGGTTAGTTTTACATTGTTCCATGAGAACAAACACCATCACTATGCACCGGCAACTCTCATGGTTAACGGTAGAGAATAGGCTGGTTTTCAACACAGTTAAATCTTTCAGGAACACTGTCTTTTCGTCTCAACCTGTTTTCTTATACAAACAAATTGTCAGATGCAGTCAGGTTCATTCTTATTTTACTAGGTCAGCTGATGATGGACAGATTATGTTACCACGTCCAAAATTAAATGCTTTAAAGAGGACTGTTGTTTATCGTGCCATCAATCAGTGGAATAACTGCCCACTGAACATAAGTAAATTGAATAGTAAAGTGTCTTTCAAATACCACCTGAGAATGCACTACTTAAATATGTGAGCAAAATATTCTGATGTTGATAATGATGTCTACAATGTTTTACTGTTTTTAGACAATGTTACAATGTTTTTAGATAATGATGTCTACAATGTTTTACTGTTTTTAGATTATCATTGTTAATTGTGATTGTCATATGTATCTTATGTTGTTATGTTTTGTGTTTTGTGTTGTCTTTCTATGTGGACCCGAGGAAGACTAGCTCGCCACTTAGGTGACAGCTAATGGGGATCATTTTTAAACAATAAACAATAAACAATCCTCCCTCAGACCTTTTGTAATCCAACACCGGTCCCCATGTCTTATCAAACACCTTTCTCCGTCCTGTATTTTTAAATCTAAGCATCTCTAAGTAGAGGGTCTCACCCAGCTCTCTCATCCATTTCAAATGAGGGTACTGCATCAGACTTCCAGAGTCTCAAGATGAGCTTTTTAGCCAACACAGCACCTAGATATATCGGCCATTTTTCATTGCCAGACTACATAGTAGCATCGTTGCAAGAGCCCATAATGGCCACTAAGGGGCAGGGTTCCCACTGTTTATTAAAAGTTAAAAGTTTATAAAAAATATAGCAGACCAGAACGTGTGTAGGTTGGGACAATACATTTGTTACACAATGCTGATACACTAGGATACATTTGATTCACTTTGACTTTTGGTGTTCCTGCGAACACCAGCAACTAGGACAGAGAGACTTCGGCTCAGCTTCTTCCCCAAGGCCATCAGAGTCTTGAACACTGAACTCTCCACACACAAGCACACATGAGCACACACACAACACACACACACACACACTGTATACGCTCACACACTAGCAGTCACTTTAGCATGAACACACACACACACACACACACACACACACACACATGCTGCACACGCTCACACTCAACGGTCACTTGACACAATGAAAGGTCACTTTAAAAATAAGAACGGGAGTGGTTATTGTATAGTAAACAGATGGATATAGCAAGCTAGCATAAATATACATAGTATAACTGTAGATTGTATAGTATAGCATTGTATAGTAGTGTACATAAGACCCAGTGCCTCATCCGTAGCTAACAGTGCATTGCACAGGACCTTAGCATGTCTTACCATGCTTTTTGTAAACTTTATGTACATATACCTGTTATATCTTATTTGTATTACTTGTATTATTGCACAGATGTCTTATTCTCATCCTATTCTTATTATTGTATTAGTGCACAATCGTTGCGGGCAAAAAACCCTGCATTTCACTGTATACTTGTATGCCGTGACAAATAAAACTCTTGACTTGACTTGACTTTCACCTTTGAGTAGTATGTATCTAGTCTAGAGTAGTGATACCTATGTATCACTTTAAATTGAATCAAGTTAATTCTAACATTTACAGAGCACTGGTGAATATTTGTAAGACACGTTTCCCAATATTCCTCATTGAGGGGTATCCCCAACTCTGACTCCCACTCAGTCCTATATCTTTCTGTGCTAATTATTTTCTGATTGAAAAGTGTCTGGTATAATTTTGACACCGCCCCTTTACTACCTGGTCTAACATTAATTATAGTTCCCAGTGCTCGATGTTGAGAAATGTCTGACCATGTATCTACATGAGTCCTTGAATAGCACATAGTTAATCTGATGCTGACAAACGGAAGTCACTCAAGGGTAATCTCGCATTGCCATACCTCTCTCCACACTACATTACACTACGCTGTGCCAGCAACAGAGAGATGTCTGGCTGAACCTATTATCATTTCGCTATAGGGGAAAAACAACTCTGCCTGTTTGAATTTCCTTAACCAGTCGCAATCATCATGGGTGGCGCTAAGCCCAGGATGCGGCAACCGTACCCTTTGCAATATAGTGTTGCAGATAGCGGGATGGGAGGAGAATTCCAACTGAAATTGTCTGCCAATGGCATCCTTATAGCCCCAGTCTATATCCTGCGATTCAGGCTACTCCAAGGGTATCATCTTAGTTTATGAGGTTGACTTTTTCACTTTTCATCCTATCATTTATAAAAAAACTAAATTGTATTCCCACCGAATGCTTTCAGATACTATTTGAAGCAGGGCTGTACAGTGCAACATATTATGTCACACGTGCTATGAAATAATTGGTCTGTGCAATTAATTAATTTACTGCAGTAGCACCCATGCCTGTATGTGAGATATACTACTACTATGCTGAAAGCATGCTGTTTCTGTTTTGCTAGCAGCTGTACAGTAAGTGCAAGTCTAACACAACTAAGGGTGTGCAGAGAGGTCATTATCTGTATCTGTATCCATTCAACCAACAAGATTATCTGTATTCAGATTTGGATACTTTTTTATTGTACAATACAATATGGGAACAGATTCAAATTCACAAATTAACATTAGATTAAAGGAAGTCACGTTAAATCCAGCACATTTATTTTCTAACCTGATATTCATTGGAAATGCAATTATTGTGCCTTAACTCTTTGAGCGCCACACGCTTTCCCCATCTGCACTGGCTAGCGCCATCTTTTCCATTTTCACGATATTTCACGATCTTTGCAGAGCTATTGTATATTCTATATTATAGCTATGGAGACAATAGTATGGCTCATTTGACAGACACTATTTTTAGTCCAACATGTAAAAAAATAGTTTGTTTCTACACACGGTAGTTTGTAGTTTATTACACGCTAAACATCGCCCATTTCCAAAATAATCCAGTATTTTTCCATAGATCGTGAGATAAGACGCATTATATGCAATAAGCCCAAACCGTTCTGCTTGATCCCCTGAAACCCCAAATACTCCCAAATCAAAGGTATACCATGTACATATGTGACTCTGCACCGTCTAGGTCGGATTGTGGTTGCAGATAACAATGGGCCGCCTCATGCATGATTTGTGGAACTCCCTCTGGTGTTGTGGGCATGGTATTCACTGACCTTTGGGAAGTATTTCGACATGTACATGGGTACCTGAGTGGTGTAGTAGTGTATCTTGTAGACCAGGCCCATTGCAAGTTGCTGTACTCTGTCGTCTACTCTAAGCCATCCTAGGTTGTCAAAGTGGGCAGGGGTGAGGTGGGTTTTAGGAGTAAGGTCAAGTAGTAGTCTGACCAGTTTGTTTTGTGGTTTGTAATCTTGTTTTAGCGCTTTTAGCGGGGGATAGTGATGGGCCAATAGCCATCATTTGAACACCACTTTTGCTGAAAATATCTGTGTGATTGACTCCTGATAATAATCTAAATAAAGCAACCATAACATTGTACACTTTAGGTTTGTAAGAGTGGCATTTAACAATGTTACAGGATAACTGCTTCCACACTGTTGTTAACACGCTGTACAATTCCATGCAGAAACATCCATTCAGTCTAGGGATGGGCACGAGTAATGTTTTCCCAGATCGAGTACTCCCATGAATTACTCGAGTAGTGTTCAAGTAATTGTTTAGGGAAATCAAATTTTAGAAAGCATCTTAAAGCGCACAGCAGCAGCAATAACAAGATATTGTCTCACACGCAGTCTCGCTCCACGGACATAACAATGTGCAGTAATATACCCGCTGCTTAATGCTTATTGTCAGTCAAAACAATCAGTTACCATTGGAAATAATTACATTACATCCACTCTCTGCAGTAGGTCTCTCTGCTTATGGAACGGCATGTCTGTATCAATAGTCTATGAATGCTACGCAAAGTGGGCGACATGTTGTTGGCACAATTTGGAAATGCACAAACACAATCTGTCACTCTTACATGCAGCCTTTGTAGACATCCCTCCTTTGCATGCTTGCTGCTCTGTTGAAACCACTGTATGCAGACAATTACCAAATAATATTTATGTCAATACACCATTGGACTAACTGATCATGTATTAACAAAAATATAATAACTACATTTGATATGTAAACCTTATTTTTAGTCCACTTGGTCCACTTTAGTCCATTTTTAGTTTGCTGTACATAGCTTATAGTCATAGTTTTGACCCAGCCAATCTATAGGAGATATGCCAAATTAGCAGTTAATTAAACCTGTTGATATGACTTGTTGTGGCAAAAATTATAGTAACGATGATAAGGCCACTTGCTAATGGTGTAATTATTTCATACAGATGAAGTTGGTTGCCACAAAGTCCAGCTACTGTATAATTATGTTTATAACTCCTTGGCCGCAAACTGGCTAACCTATTGTACTCTGCCGTCTTGGTATTTGTTGCGTACCGACACACATCTTCACTGTCTACAAACTGTAAACAGGGTTTAAACACTGACTTCCACCAATCAGCCTCAAATGAAACCAAAGATGCTTAAACGACAGCCTGTGTCTACCGTCTAGGTTGGATAAGCAGCTGGCTTCCAATACCACAGACATTTGCCTTGACTATCGGTCTGAGGCGTAATTATTTCAGGAAGCTCCTAACTCGCTAGCGGCCTGGCGGGAGCTATAGATTAGACTTAGAGTGTTCTCCGGTAGTCAACAGTAGGTTGAACAAACAGTTGGACTGAGGGGGTGTGGGGATTGTGACGCCACAGGCACAGACATACTAAATGTTAGTATGTTGTTTTGTCTCATACCCCCCCCCCCCCCCCGCCCCCCTTCTCTGAATGTTTAAAAAAAAAAGAAACATGAATCAACTGCCCCGCCCATCTATCCTTCTCCACCATTGCTCCCGTTCTCCTATTTGTCTCTTGTTATTTTGTTCTCCTTCTGTATCTATCCACTCTCTCTTTCTTATTCTCTTGTTCTGTCGTTATTATTGGATTTTTCTGCTCCCTTTGTCCTCTCTGTTTCTTTCTTTATTTGCTTGGTTGTTTCTTTGTTTCTCCTCTTATCTTTTATTCTCCCTCTCTATATCTTACTGTCTCTCTCTCTTTCTATATATCTCGATCTCTCTCTGTCTCTCTCTCTCTGTCTAACCTCTATGTGTGTGTATAGCTGTGGAGCGTGTCGGCTCCCTCCTCCTCCACCACCACCACCCCACCATGTTTGTTTGAAGTATTAGGGGGTTGTTGCCTTGTTGGATATAATTAATTGATTAATACTTTTATCCAATTAGTGCTCCCTCATGCAATTAATCAGCTGGCTGGGGTTAGGGCCACTCCGTCGACTGGACGGAAGGCGGACATATGCTTTGGGTCTGGTGTGTGATGAACGATTCTCTCTCTCTCTCTGTTTTCCAAACACCTGGTTCTCTTGTCCTCTTTTCAGCGGTCCGCCATTGCTCTCCTGCTCACCGTTTATTGTCGGGTTCTTGCTGAGCGCACCAAACGCTGTGGTGCAAAAAAAAAAAAAAAAAAAAAACCTGTAAGAACAGCCGTGTGAACAGACAAGTACTGTCTGCTGGGGGAGAGTTATTCATTGGAGTTTAACGGGCACCGCAAATTGAATGCATTTTGCAGTGCTTACTTTTCTTTTAATAATTTTTTCGCGCAGACACACTTATTGGTAATGCACACAGGAGAATGATTACGTTCAGTATACATTGAATGACAAAATGTCATCCGGTAAATTATTGACTGTGGAATGCTTTCACACAAATAGAAATAGATAGAAAAATACGACATTCATCACATCCGCAATTTACTTCTGTGTCTTACAGGTGTCCGATGCCCCGGCCTTCTAAGCACTGAGTGGCTCGTCCTCGCATCCAAACCATGCCATAGGACTCCGCAGCACTCAACATTCCAAAACCGATGGGGCGCCCTGAAGGATATTGCCTTTGCATATCATCCTGTGTCAGCAACAACAACAACCGCAACAAAAACAGTCAGACCTTTATCAACCCAAGGAGGCCGTGTTGAGAGAGGAGCCTCTGGTTGGCGTGAGGGGACTGGCCCTACATGAGCGTTGTCGCCAGTTCACTACTGGTTGTTAATCTTCCCTCACCACAGAACCATGTTAACTAACAGCATTGACACTAAAGGATTCCAGTGAGATGCGATAGCCTTTGGACAAAAAACCCATACTGTGATTGCCTTTTGACAAAAGACGCCGTACTGTTTTTATCTGGTAAATAAAGAGTTTGACAGGTGCAAAGACAAACCCTGATAATGGATGAAAACTGTCGGCGTAGCTCAGGGAGGTGTGCCTCGATGTCGATACTATTCCCATCCTCCCACTGTGTCTGTGTTACACAGTGAAATCACCTTTGGCTATAAGGGAGGAAAAAGACTCCAAATAATCTCCTATCTCTCTCTGCCTGGCCTCTACCACAGGTCCTATTGTATTGTATTGTAGGGAGATATAGGAAAATCGAACAGGGCGTGTGAGAAATCCTGAAATGGCCTCAGAATGATTGAGCACGTTTCACTGAGGACAGAACCCACAGCGTAACTCTAAATCCAGTAGGCTCATGGAGTTCTACGACCTGCCCCTCGTTGCCACTCACGGACGGAACCTCTTAAGACGGTAGAATGCTCCGGAATTCTGTGGATTAACCCCCCCCCCCCCCCCCCACACCCCCACACCCTCACCCCACCAAGTGGTGTCAGTCGTAGCTATTCTTTGTTTTGTTTGATCTTCACCTACCCGTTTAAAGATACCCCTTCCGCCGTCTCTCGCCACAAGCCCTCCCTACGACACATGTAGAGTGAAGGGCGGATTTCTCTCTTTTTTCGCCTCTATGATGGCTCCGTGTCGGAGAGTGGAAGCGTGGACGGTGTTGGTGTCAGCGGTGGCTCTCCTGAGCTGCTGCTCGGCCTCGAGGACTAGTCGCTTGGCGCTGGGAGGAGACGACAGTCATGAGCAGGGGCTCATGTCCCATGAGAGGGTGAAGAGAGGATGGGTGTGGAACCAGTTCTTCGTGGTGGAGGAGTACACGGGCACGGAGCCGCTCTACGTGGGGAAGGTAAGGACATACTTACTGAAATATAATGAATCTGTTTGCAATATATCTTATGCACATCCTCTTTCTTTCTTTTGATGCCGAGCCAAACTGCGAAACCACAGGTATTCAGGTCATGAAGAATCAACTCAGGTTTTACGCTCTCCCCTGCAAACATATTTAGGTTATTTCGTTTTTTTTGTTTGTTTTCTTTAGATCCCCATTCGCGTTTGCATAGCAGAAGGTCCGATTTGGGATCGAAACGTTGTGACGTTGTGAACTTTTGGGAGAGAAAGCCAAAACAACACATTACTTTTCAGAGATTATTTGTTGTTCATAGAACCATTACTATCAGAGCAACATTAAAAAATATATATATTTAATGTATTTTATTAGATACTGTAGGACAGTGAATAACAGGAAGTCAGGGGGAGAGAAACGGGAGTGACATGCACCAGTTCTCAAGCCAGATTCAAACCTAGGACATTGCAAATGTGCCTTGAGCCACCAGGGCGTTCTCAGAGCAACCATTTTGGTTCCATATGGGAAAAGAAGGACTTTTCAGAGCTTATGTTGTTCTAACTTGACAACATACACATTCTGTACATACACATAACATTAAAAATATATTTAGTTTTTAACTCATTGACTGCCACCCTGTGTTCGGGTCCTACTAATCACCCCAAAGTACCAGAAAATACCAGAAAATACCAGAAACTACCCCAAAATACCCCAAAGTATACCCCAAAATACCAGAAACTACCCCAAAATACCAGAAAATACCAGAAACTACCAGAAACTACCCCAAAATACCCCAAAGTATACCCCAAAATACCAGAAACTACCCCAAAATACCAGAAAATACCAGAAAATACCAGAAACTACCCCAAAATACCCCAAAGTATACCCCAAAATACCAGAAACTACCCCAAAATACCAGAAAATACCAGAAAATACCAGAAAATACCCCAAAATACCCCAAAGTATACCCCAAAATACCAGAAACTACCCCAAAATACCAGAACGGCAAAGAATTAGCGAACAACTTCAAAAAGAAGAAAAGTGAAGACATAAGTATGTTCACTTCATGCATGCTCATAAGAGATTTGATTTCGT
>NW_028172638.1:17500-82500 GCF_963971535.1 Notolepis coatsorum
AGTAAAAAACTCAAAACCAGGTTCTCAAACATAAACATAAAGACGGACAACACGCTCATCACAGACAAGCTGGATGTAGCCAATTACTTAAACACTTTCTTCACAAACATAGCCACAACACTGGTAAACAAACTACCCTCCCACTCAGGGCAGTATGGGGTAGAACACATAGTAGCATACTACATGAACCTAGGCGTCCACAAAGACGACTTCAAACTGGAAATAGTAACTACAGAAAAACTGAGCGCCCTCCAACCAAACAAGGCCACTGGCCATGACAACATCCCCTCCAAATTCCTCAGAGACTCAGCAGCAGCCATCACCCCAGTCATCACACACATAATAAACCTCTCCATAAAACAGAGACACACGTCCCCAAGGACTTCAAAATTGCGAGAGTAACACCCCTGCACAAAAAGGGCAGCAAATTAGACCCGGGTAACTACCGCCCTGTTTCTATCCTTACATCCATCTCGAAAGTCATGGAAAAAATAGTATATGAACAGATCGAAAAGTACCTCGCGGAAAAAAATCTAATCTACGAATTCCAATCTGGCTTCAGAACATCCCACTCCACTGACACATGCCTTCTCTACTTGAACGACCACATCAAACAAGAGGTGGACGCGGGCAAATACTGCGGCATGGTCATGCTGGACCTACAAAAGGCCTTCGACACTGTCAATCACACCATTCTGATTGACAAGCTAAAAGCAATTGGTTTTGATAGTTTATCAGTGAGCTGGATACAATCCTACCTGGAGGGGAGGGAACAGATGGTGGAAGTAAACGGTACCCTATCCCCCCCCCTCACAGTGAGCTGTGGTGTTCCACAAGGAAGCATACTAGGACCGCTACTATTCCTAATTTATGCAAATGACATGTCGTCAGCTTGTGACTGCAACTTGTTCCTGTTTGCGGACGACTCAGCCCTGCTGGTCTCTGACAAGAACAAGTTACAGGTTGAAAAAGCCCTCAGCTCGGAACTAGGCAAAATCTGCATATGGCTCGCCGACAACAAACTATCATTACACATGGGCAAAACAGAGTCCATTCTCTTCGGTTCAAATAACAAACTCAGCAAGACCGACGGCTTCTCGGTTACAGTGGGTGACAATATTATCACAAGGAAAGATGAAATTACCTACCTGGGTTCCATCCTAGAGGCTAATCTTTCCTGTGACAAAATGGCATCCAATGTAATAAAAAAAGTCAACCAACGAACGCGATTCTTGTACCGGATCTCCTCTCTGGTAAACAAGAATACCCTGAAGACTCTAGCAGGAGCACTCATTCAAGGGTACTACGACTATGCTTGCACCTCATGGTACCAAAGCACCTCAAAGGCACTAAAAAACAAATTACAAACATCTCAAAACAAGCTAGTCAGACTACTACGTGACCTGACACCTAGAACCCACCTCACCCCTGCCCACTTTGACAACCTAGGATGGCTTAGAGTAGACGACAGAGTACAGCAACTTGCAATGGGCCTGGTCTACAAGATACACTACGCGACCAAGGTACCCATGTACATGTCAAAATACTTCCCAAAGGTCAGTGAATACCACGATCACAACACCAGAGGGAGCTCCACAAATCATGTAAAACCCAGATTTGGCTCAAACAAGGGACTAAACACGTTTCGCAATTATGCCACATCAATGTGGAACGCCCTACCTAAAGCTGTAAAGGAATGTGAATCACTACCCACCTTCAAAAACACTCTCAAAAAACACCTACGTGAGACTGCAATTCGAAACTGGCCCCTACAAATGTCCTAACCTAGTTGTACAGTAAATGACCAAGTAAGGCTTTGTCAGTATTCCAATGTACAGTGTAAAATGTGTGTGTGTCCCCTTCCCAACCCCCCCCCCCCCCCCCCCCACCTCCAATGTACAGCCCTCACCCAACCCCACCCCACCCAACCAACCTCCTCCAATGTACAGTTTCTATGCCAAATGTATATACACTCCTTTTCTGGACACTTTTGTATCACAAACAGTACTGTATTTGCAAATCTGATATGTCATAAATGTATAGATGTAGCAGTACTGTCTATCTGTATGTCATGTATGTCATATATGTTATGATGAATTGAAAATGGGGGACCCTGATGTAAACAAGACGAAAGTCTTTCTCTGGTCTGCATCCCCTTAACAATTGTATGTATTGAGCTGTACTGTACTGTACCCATTCTGCAATCTGTTAATAAACTTTTCAATCAATCAATCAATCAGAGATAGAGAGAGAGAGAGAGAGAGAGAGAGAGAGAGAGAGAGAGAGAGAGAGAGAGAGAGAGAGCGAGAGAGAGATAGAGAGAGAGAGAGAGAGCGAGAGAGAGATAGAGAGAGAGAGAGAGAGAGAGAGAGAGAGAGAGAGAGAGAGAGAGAGAGAGAGAGAGAGAGAGAGAGAGAGAGAGAGAGAGAGATAGAGACACCTTAGAGACCCAGTTCAAAAGGTAGGCGATACTGCCACCTGTCTGGATTCGATCGTCATTGCAATTTTAATGTAGGCAGCGGTGCCAGGGAGACATAGGCAGGTCCGCACGAGTGTTTAGAATGGGGCAATTGAAATTTCGGGTTTTGGCGCTCAATGGTTGGATTCGAAACCAGAGAAATTTCGGGTTTAATAATTGTAAAGGATAGGCAAAAAATTATATTCCTTTTTTCTGTCATTGAGTTTGGATTTTGTGTGTGAGCTTACTTTGAATATGTGATTTTTTTCTTTTTGTATTTCCTTTGTATTTCCTGTTGCAATGTTTGCATACAGTTGCTGACAGCAAATAAAACAGGGGCCAAAGATGTTCCCCTAGCAATGGAATAGCAACAGAATACTTATATTTCTCTGGTTTCGAATCCAACCATTGAGCGCCAAAACCAGAGATTTCAATTGCCCCATTCTAAACACTCGTGTGGACCTGCCTGTGTCTCCCTGGCACCGCTGCCTACATTAAAATTGCAATACGATCGAATCCAGACAGGTGGCAGTATCGCCTACCTTTTGAACTGGGTCTCTAAGGTGTCGCATCTTCATATAATGAAATAACATGTGGGGTGCCGCAAGGCAGCAACATTGCTCCATTGCTCTTTTCACTATATGTTAATGACATGGTGTCTGACTCCTACTGTATGCTGACGACTCAGCACTTCTGGTGTCTGGAGACGACACAGCAGAAATTCAAGCCGGTCTCAGTAGGGAGCTGGAAAGCCTTCACAAATGGTTAGTTGACAACAGATTATCGATTCACCCTGGAAAAACGGAGTCAATTTTATTCAGCTCAAAACATAAATTAAAGGAATGTTCCCGACTTGAGATCAGCTGTAATGGCTTCAGTGTCGAGTCTAGAGACTGTGTTAAATACCTAGGAGCAGACCTCGACCAAACACTCTCAGGGAAAACAATGGCCCTGGAAGTGATCAAAAAAGTGAACACAAGGGTGACATTTTTGCACAGAAAAAAGAGGTTATTATCACTGGAAACTATGAACTTGCTTGCCAACTGCATGATCCTCAGCCAATAATGATGATACATGCATGCACGTACTGGTATAGTGGTGTTACAGTGGAAAGTAAACACATGCTACAAACCAGCCAAAATAAGACCATACGATTGGGACATATGTATAAAATGTTAAATGGATCTGCCCCCAGATATTTATGCTCTCGCATTGTCCTGCGTGGCCAGGTCCACGGACGACAGTTTCAGTTTATGAGCCTAGAAAGGGTTCATATTCACAGAATGGCTTTCTGTCTACAGCCTGCCGGCTGTGGAACTCTCTGCCCAGGGCCATCCAAAACTCCCCCACTATTGCTGTCTTCAAGAGGGGTGTAAAGCGACATCTGCAACAATAGGTTGCAGTGGGTGCTTGGCCACCACTCTTGAAGAACAGGAACATGACATGATGTAATGAGGCTCTTTCAGAAAATTGTGTTGTCTATTTGATCTACTTGTTGTATCTATCTTATCTTCTTAATTATTTCTTTGTGATTTATTGCATTCTTCTTGGGACCATGTTGGAAACAAGTCGACATGTTATCCTTGTACCCCTTGTTTTTATACTTTTGTATAAATTGTATGTACTAAATAAAAATCAAATCAAATCTGAAAACTTCTATACAGAAAAGCAGATGATAATACATACATGTAAATGGTTCTTCATGACACTGCAATAGTAGATAATAGATCTATATTTGATTATATGTACATCACTTATGGTAAGTCAAACAGACCAACATAAGTAATAATATAATACACTTTTTGTTATATTTTACGGAAGCGTATTGCTGCCACACCAGAAACAAAAATATCCGTATCACGTTATAACGTGATAACTTCTTCTTTTCTTTATCTACTTTTTCTCCCATTTTTCTATTTTTTTCCCATCCCAATTTCGTATCGTCCAATTCTACCCTCCCCTGTCTCGAACGCTGTTAGGCCATGCCTCCCACAGGCCGGCTGCAATGTGGACCAAGCCTTGCATCACATGTCCCCTCCGGTACACGAGGAGGCAGCTGTCGCATCTTTTCACCTGTACAGCTCGATCTCTCAGCTGCGAGGGTCTGCGTGGGAGGGACACGCCGCCCCGTTGCTTCCTGATTATGCTGTGCAGGCGCACCAACCGACCTGTAGGAGTCGCTGTCCACAACGTCCGATCCCCACCCACCAGCGTTCCACCCCTAACACTGCCAATTGTGTTAGTATTAACGACCAGCCAAGCTGGTAGCAATGTCGAGAGCTGGATAATTTCTTTTTTTAACATAAAACGTTTCACGTTATAACGTGATAACTTCTTGTTATAACATAAAGTTTTCACGTTATAACGTTTTTATTTTTTACCAAATGTTTTTTATTTTTCCTTTTTTTACATAAAACAAGACAAACAATACAATAACAGTAATAATCAACGATAAATCACAGGACAATAACATAAATAATAATAACAATAATGACAGTCCAGTAATTAAATCAGAATGAAAGTAGATTAAAAGATTAAAAGACATAAAAATAATAAATACAATACATGGGCTCTTGCTCGCTCTCCCCCCCTCTCCCCCCTCACGACCCCCACTTGGACTATACATCCACTACTTCATTCAGCACCAGGAAATTCCTAATTTATCTGCGTTCCTTTATCTTTTTTTTTTATCCACTTTTTTCTCCCATTTTTCTATATTTTCTCCCATCCCAATTTCGTATCATCCAATTCAACCCTCCCCTGTCACGAACGCTGTTTCTTGCCTCCCACAAGCCGGCTGCAATGTGGACTAAGTCATACATAGCACAAGTCCCCTCCGGTACTTGAGGTAACAGCAGTCGCATCTTTTCACCTGCGCAGCTCGATCTCTCAGTGTCGAGGAGTAACGCGTGGGAGGCTCACGCTGCCCCCGACACTTCCTGATTCTACTGCGCAGGCGCACCAACCGACTTGTAGGAGTCGCTTGTTCACAACGCCCGATCCCCACCCTTCAGTTTCCCTCCCCGTAATACGGCCAATGTGTATTACTGCGGACGACCAGCTAAACTGAAAACAATGTGGAGAGCTGGATTCGAACACGCGAATCCTAGCGTCTCCACACTGGTGGCGAGTGCCTTGCCCACTACACCACCTAGCCGCCCCTGCGTTCCTTTATCTTATCCACCACAGCTACCCAGATTGCTATGCTGGCTTCGTTAACACCTACAATTTGTGCAGTGGATATCTCTAGATAAATCACATCGAGATAGGTGAGAATCCATACCTTCCGGCACATTTTATCCGGTTGAATCCAGCGTGACGCTATCAACTTTTTGGCAGCTGTAAGACCCTCCAAAATGAGTCTCTTTACATGTACAGAGGTCGATAACTGAGAAACATCATTCAACAACAATACAGAAGGCAGTATCGGTATGGTCAGAGACAAAAATTCTGATAATTGAGTGGTGACATTTCACGTTATAACATAAAGGTTTCACGTTATAACGTGATAACTTCTTGTTTTAAGTTATCACGTTATAACGTGAAACGTTTTATGTTAAAACAAGAAGTTATCACGTTATAACGTGAAACCTTTATGTTATAACGTGATATGGATATTTTTTTTCTTTCTGGTGTGGCAGCAATACGCTTCCATAATATTTAATAAAACAATATATGTTTTTTTATTTATTTAAAATCGTAAGCTTCTGAGGTTTCCCTCATTTACAAAAATGACGATTGTACAACATGTAACAGTATAAGCAATATTCACAGAAAATTAAACACCAGCGTAAAAATAAAAAATCACCGTTCATACAATAATTGATTCACAGCAGTGATGTAGACACAACGAACATAGGTATAGGCATAACATGAGTTATGGAATAAAATCAGAATGATAATTTATATTAAAACATCCCAAAAAGATTGTATTTGTAATATATGTATGTCATTAGAATATATAAAAAAAAGATTGTAATATATTTCTTATTGATTATTATATATTTCTGACATTGAAATCTATAAGTATGCCCTTGCCTGCTGAGGAAGTGGTTTAGCCTAAACTAAAGGTACACCTTTTGAAAATGACCAAGTATCAAAACCCTGCTTCTTCACTGCACTGTCTACTAAAAGCTGTTCTAAAATGCTGCTATCGTGCATGCAGGTGTACCGTATCATGAATGAGGTTCTGTAGAACATCAAAAGCTGTTCCGGAGAGTAAGAATTCCATTGTACTTGTTGCATATGGCAAATAAATCTATAATCTGAATCTGAATCTGAATCTGAATCTGAATCTGAATACAAAATACAGGGTGAAATTAGATAGACTGCGTCTGCGTGCATCATTCTATCCAAAGAGACGTAGGCCTATGTGGCTTCGCTCCAGGTGGCAGGAAATGAGGTGTTGATGAGTTCCCTCATGTTGTTGATAATGTTGTAACTCGAGTAAGAAATTCGCCTGCTGCAATAAAGCAAATGCGGGACTGTGCTCTTCAAAATTACTTTTAAAATAGATTGCTATGAATACTCTTCAGCTCTAGGACACAGGCCCCGATTCAGTTTTGACAAAAACAAAATGTCTGCCAAAGCACACCCCTATAATAATTAGGGATGTCCGATATTATCGGCATACCGATATTATCGGCCGATATTGGCATAAAAATGTGATATCGGAAAATATCGGTATCGCTTTTTTTTTTTTTTTACATTTATTTAACCTTTATTTACCCAGGCAAGCAAGTAAGAACAAATTATAATTTTATTTATTGTCAAAGTATGCATAATGTTGTGTTAATTACACAACAAGAGATAATGTTAATTAACTGAAATTATTCCGTTTTTTTGGGGGGGGACCCTGCATATATCGGTATCGGTTGATATCGGTTGATATCAGTATCGGAAATTAAGAGTTGGACAATATCGGTATATCGGTATCGGTAAAAAAGCCAATATAGAGCATCCCTAATAATAATGTAATATCTTGTTTAGTCCGATTGAATCGAACTCTAATCTGACCCTGGCCCACATGTTTGATGTTATCTCGGTGCGCTTCCAAGTGAAGCCCGGAGTGGTTCTTGTGAGGTGAGAAAGCAAACCAGACCAAACGTGGAGAAATACCAGCATTTTCATATATCTAATGTGTAATGTTCATCATATCAAATCAAATCAAATGTATTTGTAAAGCCCGCAATAACACGTTAATGTCCCCATGGTCTGGACACGTCTTCTTTAAACAAGTCAAGAAGAAATCAAGAACAAAAAACCCATCATGAAATCCAAAACAACACTCCCTGACATACCCCAGCGAAGGTAAGGAAAAACTCACTTAAAACCTAGCAATATGCAATGTGGAGGAGAGAAACCATAGAAGGACTGTTCAAGGGGGGATCCCCCTTCTTGGATGTCGGCGATACTAGTGTTGCTATGGATGATCGGTGGGTGGAGAATAAAACTGGCAAAATAGTTGGTATGTATTCATATATACAGTACATGTAATCAGTGGTGCAGTGCTGGGCAACCGCGGTCAAACGGCGTTTGGGCTTCGAAGTGCGCGCATCCTATTATTATGCAAAGTCTAGGTGATAAGTGCCTAGACTTTGCATAATAATAGGATACCGTTTGGCCTCCGCCCATATTACGACTGCACCCCTGCATGTAATAAAACACAAATATGTACATGCAATAGCAACTAGGGTACATAAGAACATGTTTGAAAGATTTAAATATAATCATCATCGCATGGTTTTCATTTACCCTTTTAGTAGGTTCAAATTAGCCAAACAATGTTGCGATACTAAATAAATAGGCTACCTCACATATGAAATGACACACCGTAGCACATCGCCTAATGAATCACCATCAGTGAATTGGAAACATAAATGGTATTCTATGTGCAAGCCATAAGTGGAGATAATATCCTAATTGTTCATTAGGATTCAAAATTATGTCCAATAAGGCTGACCTGCATTATTGCATGGCTTTATTCAGACACTGTAGTTTGTTTGTCAATTGGTAATGTGACACCAATAAATAAACCAATAAAGACTGCAACATAAGTAATTCTAATTCTAATTCCATTTTAAACAAACTTTAGTGAACATGCCCGACTGTACATATACTTACCAATGATGTCGATAGAGGCTTTTCTCAGAACAATCCATGCTGTACTTCATACCGGATACCTGGAGCTCCAGCTAGTTTGCCACTAAGCTAACCATGAGTAATGAGGCTCCACACATCCTGAAACACACTCCACAGTGGAGCAGTTTGCTTTGGGTGATCATTTGAGTATGTTTAAGTACTTTTTTTTAGTGCCCCATCCACTTGGAATACAATTAGCACTTAACCTTACTGCCTACATACAGTATAGGCAGTTCAGATCACGTAATTCTGAATATTCCTGTTTCTGGTTTTAACTGTTTTAATTGATTCATAAGTGCTGGATTATGTGAACTATTTATTTGTTTACTCTACTTGTCTTGTTTTAGTGTGCCTATTTAATTGTTGTTTTTGTGGTGTTAGATTATAATGTAATGCTTTGTATTATTGTAATCTCAGCTGAGAGCATTGCATTGGAATAAAAAAGAGGGCAATGAAAAGCGTTGATGTAGTAAACTACTTTTGCTGTGTTGCTGTAGCTTAGCTTGCTACATTTATCTCAGTGTAGTGAAGCTTAATTTAATGTAGATTAACTGGTTGCTTAATTCACTACACTTTCCAAGTAGCTTGCCCAACACTGCACGTGTACTAGTAACATGTTACAGTAATAATACAAAAATGTCCCAGTAATGAGTAGTGTAACAAATTACTACCTCAATGCAGTAATACCATTAGATTAGATTAGATTAAAATGTATTGTCATTATAGAGCACAAGTACAGTACAATGAAAATAAGTTTGGGATTCCAACCAGAGTGCAAATGTAGCAGTAAAGTGCAACAACAATATAAAATGTACACAGGTGATTAAACTGGGTACATAATAATCACCTGCACATTGTATATTGCTGTTGCACTTTACTGCTACATTTGCACTCTGGTATACAAATTAGTACTACTGAGTGTAGCGCTAATGAGATGTATGCACAGAGTTGTAATATAATATGCACAGTGATACAGGTATAAGGACAGTATGGTAGTAGTCATACTGGCCAGTAGAATATGTACATATATATAGTAAATTACTATGTGCATGTACAGACAGGTGTGGATAGGTATGTGTGTGGTATATATATATATATTAGAGATGGGCATAGATTAATTTTTTTAATCTAGATTAATCTATCTGCAATCCTGGATTTAATCTAGATTAATCTAGATTAAAATGGCTCAAAAAAAATAAAAAACCTGCCGAAGGCATTCAAAATATGTGTGTTCTACCCAAATAATGACCAGAAGTAAGTCCTTACTTTTTCTTTCCTCCTTATGTTTCTCAGGCCAGGTGGCCCATTACACCATGAGCCCATCTCCCGTTTCCAAAATGCATTACAGACTGTTTGAAAAAGCTGTTTTGCTATGATAATTGGTAATGAAATATCAAAATAATGTTCAATAAGATGTACTTGTGTTTAATAAGTAGTTTTATTCAGAAGTTAACACAAATAAATAATATTACCAGTACAGTATAGCACACTCTCAGGAGCAAAACAGAAATAATCATTTCAAACTTGAACTATGTGACATGGCTTGAATCAACTGCTCCAGTGGAGTTGCTCAGTGGCCAATGGTGTCAACTGTGGTTGTACTGGGCAGCTCCCAGGTGTGAATGGAACTGTGTGAATGTAAAGCAGGGCGTTCCTGAAAAAGAGCAGCTGTGCTCAGCGAACCTACCCTGGGTAAATAAAGGTAAAAAAAAAAAAATTTAAAACATTTATTTTTTTTATTTATTTTTTTAGATTAATGCGTTAATTATATTATCGCGCGATACTAGTATAGCGTTAACGCAGCGCGTTAACGCCGTTAACGGCCCAGCTCTAATATATATATATATATATATATATATATATATATATATAAAATCAAATCAAATCAAATTTATTTGTAAGGCCCGACAACACACGTTAATGTCCCCATGGGCCGGAGGGGGGGGCAGGGGTTAGAGAGTTCCCATGTTTGTAGTGCTGCAGAAAAGCAGCCATGGGAGAAAATAGACATCCTAACTAAACTAGACAGATTAATCTAAAGGTCAGTCCCCGACCAGGTGAGATCAGAGTAGGTTGAAGGAGAGAGAGAAAAGATGGGTCTTAAGCAGGGATTTAAAAGCTTCGACAGAGCAGGCGCCCCTGACGACGGCAGGTAATTTGTTCCACAGGTAGGGAGCGCGGTAGACAAAGGCTTTGTGGCCGGCGGATTTCTTTTTAACCCTAGGAATCGATAGAAGCCCCGCATTTTGTGAGCGCAGAGCACGAGCGGGCGAGTATCGGGAGATGAGATCGGATAGATAGAGTGGTGCAAGCCCATTTAGCATTTTGTAGGTGAGGAGTAGCACTTTAAAGTCAAATCGTGCTTGAATAGGAAGCCAGTGTAGGGCGGACAAAACTGGTGTGATGTGATAACATTTTCTAGTTCTAGTTAGTATCCGTGCAGCCGCATTTTGCACGAGTTGAAGATTTTTGATGCTTGAATTAGGTAGGCCTGAAAAAAGTGCATTACAGTAGTCCAGACATGATGAGACAAAAGCATGAATCAGGGTTTCAGCATCAGCCAGAGTTAAAATGGGGCGAATTTTTGTGATATTACGAAGATGGAAGAAGGCAATTTTGGTGATTTTTTTTATATGTGCATTAAATGAGAGGGAGGAATCAAAAATGACGCTGAGGTTTTTTATGGTGGAGCTCTGGGATACATGACAAGTATCAACGTTGAGGGAGATGTCCTGAAACAGGCCTCTGTGGTTTGGGGGGCCAACAATTAACATCTCAGTTTTATCTGCATTAAGGAGTAGAACGTTTTGCGACATCCACTTTTTGACGGCAAGCAAGCAGGCCTCAATGTTTTGTAATTGGGAGGAATCATTTGGCTTAATATGTATATATAATTGGGTGTCATCAGCGTAAAAATGAAAGTTTATGCCAAATTTGCATATGATATTGCCAAGGGGTAGCATGTAAATCGAAAATAGCAAAGGGCCCAGGACAGAGCCTTGTGGGACACCACATTGCACTGGGAGCGTCTCAGATGTTAAATCATTATAGACCACGCAGTGTGTTCTATCAGTTAAATAGGATTTAAACCAAGCTAGTGCGTGACCCCGAATGCCAACATGATTCTCAAGCCGACCTAGAATAATCGAGTCATCGATAGTGTCAAAGGCTGCACTGAGATCAAGCAATAAGAGCACAGAAGTGAGGTTTGAGTCAATATAGAGCAGTAAGTCATTTGTGACTTTGGTAACCGCCGTTTCGGTGGAGTGTAAGGCTCTAAAGCCAGATTGAAAAGATTCATTAAGATTACTGTTTGATAAATGGTCAGTAAATTGCGTTGTGACGGTCCGTTCTAACACGTTGGATAGGAATGGAAGATTGGAGATGGGTCTGTAATTTTTCAAGATTAGATGGTCGAGGTTCGGTTTTTTTAAGTAGTGGTTTAATGCCGGCTGATTTAAAGGCCAGGGGCACCACACCAGTAGACAAGGAGGTAATATATATACAGCATTATTGTAGATGCTATCATACAGAGCTATGGATTATATGGAGGTGTACAAGCATGTATATGGTTATATGCAGGTATATTCAGACAACTATGGATATATATATAAGGTCTGTCAAAATTAATGCTTTAGCTTTGAAGATTAATTTAAATTATTTAAAGCATTAAAATAAATTAATCTAGATTAATCTATGGAGTGAAACATCTTCAACGTTCTGAACTTTCAGCAGTATATTTGCTTGTTCGGATATAAGAAAGAGGTCTAGCTGAGTCAATGTTGATTGTTTTGTTGAATATTTGTATTTCACAGGAGAGAAACTGTATTCAAAGAAAGCTATTAAAATAGTCTTTGAAGATACTTCAAGATGGCGGCCGTGCAGTAGACAACTCGCACCATATGCTCCCGGTGCTAATTGACTAAACTATCTGAAAACACGGCTTAAATCCGAATACCCCCCGAGAAAAGCAAAGGGGAAAACAGTTTCAAGACTACTCTATTGAAAAAATGAAATGAAAAATTCTGAGTCAGAAGGGAAAGGCGATAGAGAGTCGGAGATAAACAGACGCTCCACTAGGCAGATGCAGGGCCATATACCGGAGGCTTTGGGCCTAGGAGCGGATAGCAAGAAGCTAAGGGCAGTAGCCACCAGGCTACAGATGGCTAGTAGGGCTGAACAAAGCGCTAGCAAAGAGATACACAAGGAGGAAGTAACAGCGGGTGCAGTGACTGGAGAGGGAGAAGGAAAGACGACTATGACAATGGAAAACATGCGCTCGCTATTGAGAGAAGATGCAGAAAGAAGAAGCCAACAGACAATGGATGCCATGCGCTCACTGTTGATAGAAGAAGCGGAAAAGAGGAACCAGCAGTTAATGGGGGAATTTGCACGGTTGGAGGAAAAGCTGGATAGAGAAAACAAAGCTTTATTGGCAAGTTGGGAAAGAAGGATACGAGACAGGGGTGGATGGAAATATGGAGGCATGTGAAGCTACCGTGGCTAACCTAGAAACGAGGATGGAGAAACAGGAGAGAAGATACACGGAAAGAGATACCTCGTTGGATAGCAGAGCTGCGGACCAAGATCATTGGGAGAGGGAGTGCCAGAGGCTCCGAGCTGACAGTAAGGAGATGGGAGAGAATATGGAGAATATGATCAACTACGCTAAACGGAAGAACCTGAGAGTGATCGGCATACCAGAAGAACAGGACCCGGAGGGACCAAGAGGGACGCTGACAGAATACTACTCAAAGCTATTCGGGGGGTTAGCGGGAGAAGGAGTCTTCACTCCTGCAAGAAAGAAAAAGAAAGGCGAAAATGGGACTGGGAGGAGGCCACTCATAGTGGTATTCTCCAACCAACGGGACAAAGAAACGATACTGGACATCGCAAAAAAGAAGCAAGTTTTGACCCACGAAGGATTCCAGGTGAGGATATAACAATACCTCGCCCCATCCCTGGTCAAGAAACGGGAGGAATACACGGAGGTGAGAGACCACTGCTTTCGGGGGAAAGGACAGACAGGCTTTGTACGAGGAGCCATTCTGAAGCTGACATGGAAAGGAAGGACTACGCTGTGCGACACTCCAGAACAAGCACAACAAGCCTGTGATATGACGGTTGGGACAGACCCAACGCAACAGAGACAGACACCCAAGGGACAAGGACCAGAAGGAGAGCAACATGAGGATGACATGGGTAGCTAAGAACGGTATATAGGAGGGAGGGGAGGGGGGGAAGGGAAATACTCTATACAATCTGGCAATTTATATGGTTCAGTATATAGGCGGTACCCGTACAGAGACAATATGGGGAGGTCAGAGACCCAACATAGGCATGGGAGGAAGGGGATAGTTAAGATCTATGAAATAAGGGAAAATATATAATTCATGAAAAGAGTGTAATTTCTGATTAATTTCAAATCAAATTTATTTATAAGGCCCGACAACACACGTTAATGTCCCCATGGGCCGTACAGGTCTTCTTTAAACAAGTCAAGAAGAAAACATAACAATAAGTCAAGAACAGAACAAGAACACCATAAGGTCCAAACATTTTTAGATGAATGCAAATAAATGAAAGAATGCAAGCACTCCCAGACATACCCCACGCGAAGGTAAGGCAAAACTCACTAAAACCTAACAATAGGGAAAAAAGCTCCACAGGCAGTGTGGAGGAGAGAAACCTTAGAAGGGCCATTCAAGGGGGGATCTCCCTTCTTAGATGTTGGTGATAGTAGTGTTGCAGACGGACAGTTGGTAAGCATGCACTCATGTGTGTAGTGAAACACAGATGAGTGCATGCAATAGCAACTGAACATTTTGAAAGATTAAAGATAGAGCTAATAGCGATAGCAACTGAACATTTTGAAAGATTAAAGATAGAGCTGATAGCGGATCTATTTGAGGCACAGGGGCGGCGCAAAGAGGGTCACGTCCTCCCCGTCTTAGTCACGGGACATTCAACACTCCGGTCATTGCTCAGGGACAGCCGGAGACAGGGAAATAGGGGGCGGCGCAGAGAGGGTCGCGAACTCCCCGACATCATCGCGGGACATCCGGCACTCCGGTCACCACTACGAGACCTCCGGAGACAGGGGGGCACGCAACCTCCCGGCCTTCATCACGGGACGTCCGACACTCCGGTCAGCACTCCAGGACAGCAAGTCATAGGGGGACAGGGAGACGGGACAGGCGTTAGACAGCTCATGAGATTGTAGTGGGCGGACATAGCAATAGATACAAGTGGTAAGCATATATGTGAATGGAGTAGATATATGAAGTAAGCATATTATGTGAATAGAATAGAAGTACTTAACCCAGCAATGAAACCGCGTTGACTGTTAATCTGTTAACAGTCTGTTAATACTGTTAATCAGTTGACAGGACCACGGACAGACGACAGTGAATAACTGATCCAAGGCCTCGGAGGTGCATGTAGAGCAGTCACTACAATCTTGGCCAAGACCCTGAGGCATCCATCACCTTAGTCAGCGCCAGGAGACGGGCACTCAGAGAGATAGGGGGAGGGAGGGGGGGGGGGGGGGGGGAGGGGGGGGGGGAAAGGGGGGGGGGGGAGAGTTAGAGAGTTCCCATGTTTGTGGTGCTGCAAAAGAGCAGACATGTAGTACCCTGTAGTGCCATGTAGTACCATGTAATACCCTGTAGTGCCATGTAGTACCCTGTAGTACCATGTAGTGCCATGTAGTACCCTGTAGTACCCTGATTGAATTATCTAGGAGGCATACCCCCATTATTGAAATATAAGGGAAAAGACTTTTATATATAAGATATATATGGAAGGCCCCCCTTCTTAACGGATAATGGATATTGATACAATATATATATAGATTGCTCCATTCAATCTAATTTGCTGCAGCTCAAATGTATCCCCTTGCCCCACTTTGCCTTTTATGTCTCTGTCTGTGTTTTGTGTATTTTTGTATGTTTGTTTTTGTTTTGCTGCCATTTTGGCCAGGTCTTGCTCGAAAAAGAGATATTTGATCTCAAGTGACTACCTGGTAAAATAAAGGTAAAATAAATAAATAAATAAATATAGGAACAAGAGGTTCAAGGACCCAACTTAAAAGTGGGAGGGGGGGATCTTGAAAACTGTTGAAGTAGGGGAACGGTATATTCTATGGAAAATGGTCATTTCTAATTTTCAATATGTGGGTTGTGCAGTTATAGTTTAGTAGTTATAGTTAGTAAAGGGCACTATGAGGACGAGGTCCAAACATAGACAGAAGGAGGAGTGGTTAGCTAGGGATTGGGGATGAAGGGAAAATATATATTTTATAAAGGCACTGCAATTTTTGGTTTAGATAAGGGGAACTAGTAGAGAGGGAAAATATATAAGGTATAAGGGCTGGCGACCTCTACCGCTCAGTATAGGTGCTGGACACGCACAGACGAACCACAGGGAGGTCAAGGGCCCAACATAGGTATATGGGGTGGGGGAAAGCTGAGAGAGGGGGAGGAAGGGAAAAGGTATGATTCATAAAAAGGATGCAAATTTTGGCATAGGTCTTTATAAGACACACCCACATTCCAAACCTGTAAAGGATGTTGCCTAGTTATATACAAGGAATATCCCCCTTCCTGGAGGATAGAGGGTATAGCTACAATGTATAGGGGCTTTATATATGAAAAATCGCTAAGAAAGGGTCAATAACCCAACTTAAAAGCGAAAAAATAAATAAAAACAAATAAAAATTAAAGGGTATTTTGGAAACTGTTAATAAAGGGGAAATGTATATTAGGATTTGGGGAGGAAGGGAAAGGGTATATTACATAAAGGTATGGCAAGTTCTGATTTAACTCTCTATAAGAGATACCCCCCTTCTTAACGGGTAATGGGTATAGCTTAGAGGTTATATTTCGTATTGCATCGCATCCCGCTCTGAGCCTTACGAGATACTCCTATCTCCTGTGATACCTAATGTATCTCCCACGAACAAAAACACATGCACCCCACCTGTATGGGGCCCCGCCCCTTATGGTGGCACCGCCCATATAACCATGACCCTGGTCATGAAACACCCTTCCTCTATTTTCGTCCCAGCGTATTGGATGCGTGCACCATACGAGCTAGCGGAATGAAAAGATTAAGGAAGATTAATAATGTTGGAAGCTTACCGGAGGTTGCTGGCCCCTGGCATCTTCGACGCATGTTTTCGGCGACACGACGGGCCTGTGATGTTCCTCGTTTGATGACTGCACATCGAGGTTCAGCTGTACAAGGCTGGCTGTCGGGCCAGCTTGTACTCAGGTAGGCCCTGTGTCTTCAGGCATGGGTATTAGTGTTAGTAATGCTGGTTTGTGTTGTTAACACAACCTTGTTGTGTGTTGGCGCCAGGGGCAAGATGGTTTGGTGAACGTTCTCTGCAGGGAACGGTTTCCAAGCTGTCTTGGGCGTGCTGCTAAAACATCTAAAGCTATGCTAACATGCTATCGCTACTGCCGCATGCTATCACTACTGCTAATTGCTATGCTGTTTTAATGTCTCCGCCGTGAGATGTTGTCACTCTCCCGCCTCTTGCCCGGTTCATCAATGAAGGTCAGTCGGTAGCTGTTGTGGGGTTTTGAGTTCTATTTACCTTTTTCGGGTAAATGGGTTGACAACGGGGTAGGTCGTGGCTAGGTTCTAGCCAGGTATTACCTTGTGTTCCGGCGGGGTTTGTTGAACGGTGTTCCCATCTGGGTTGGCGTCGGGTAGTGGGGCTATGGGTCCAGCCGACATGGTAAACATGTTGCGTGTCTGTGCACAGGCAATTGTTGTCTTGGGTTCCACATTGCCTGGCGTTAGGCTGCAGTAGTATAAGGGCAGGGCCGCTTGGGAGAAATGTGAGGCCCTGTGCGTTTTTAGACGCGAGGCCCCCCATCTCCTGGGGCGGCCCTGTGCAGGGGGCTATTGTTTCATTTTGTCACTCTGCTATGAGAAGGTCTGTCTTGCTACAGCTTTCTCTCCTCTCAAACCATTCATACTGACGGTCAATCGGTATACTGGGGGAGTAGTGCGGGGGGGGGGGCTTTGTTTACCTTTTTTGGTAAATGGGCTAAACTAGGGCTGGTGTTCTGTTGTGAATATTTTGAATGAAGACGGGTCTGGTCCGTCTCCCCTTAAACTTCGTGTGTATGGGTTTGCTCATTCTACAGTTTTTGTGGTTTAGCTCTTTTATTCATTTAACCTTTTCATGGTCCACACCACAGTGGAGGGTGCTGTTTGCAATCACCACTGGTGCTCCATGTTAACGTCAGTCCTTTGTTTTTGATATATTGAAACAATGCCCCGCCCGGCCGACACCATGGGTTGGTGGGCTGTTAAGGCTTGTACCGCCACGGTATGGAATTGGCAACGATTAGAACTGTGTTCGAATTGGTGTTTTTTCTATTAAAGAAATGGTGTCTGGTGGAGGGGCCTTGAGGGCCGGCCGACGTCGACACATCGCGCAAGGTTGTTGACGTTATTAGCTTTGACCCAGCCGCAAGCTATAACCGCTCAGGGTTCCCCTCTCCGCAGGGGATTTTGGTCTTCTGCTGGAGCGCGGGCGGTATTGTCCTAGGCCCTACACCGCCTCACACCGCGCAGCCAGAAGAAGAGAGAGCACGGCCTCGTCAGCGGCGATGACGGGGCCCTCGACAGGCGGCCATGTTTCCCCCGCCAGTGGTGCCCTGGTTGGAGAATCGACAGGGTATCGCGAGGCCGACAGTCCTGGCGGCCGAGGGATCGGCCATTTTGGGTGATTTCGGTGTTGGTAAACCACTCCGTCGTTATTTTGCCGCGAGCAGCCCGCTCCCCGCTCAGTCCGCTTTCTGTTACCCTCAGAAGCGGGGCTCTGGGTGTGTTCCTTTGGCTGCGGGCCGCGAACCTTCTTGAAGCGTATGCGGCCCCATTCTTCGCTTCTCATGGAGACAGGGGCTGACACCCAGTTGATTGCTGAGCCTGGGTCTGTCCGTGAGAATGTTGTGCTGTCAAGCGGCTCCCACACCTTGAACTGTGTTGGTTGAGCCTGGTGTTACGTCTGTCAACTTAAGTGTTGTCAGCAGGGGGGCTCGAAACCTTTTGAGGCACACAGTGCGGGCTTCCCCGGCCTCGCCTTCGCCAGGCCAGGTATCATGTTGGTGCTCCCACTCCTGGAATATTGGCAAGTGGTCGCAGCTCACATGGTTTGGGGTGGTAGTGATATCACTGCAGGGCTACGGTGTGTAGGAACCCATGGGGGCCTTACACCTTGCATGTCCGGCTGCAGAACAACTCCTTCAGCATGTTCTGGAGGGGTGTTCAGTGGGGGGGCTTTTTTGATCGGAAGCCCCCCGTATCAGACAGGCCCTTTTCTGTCGGGGTTCCCCCTTGGGTGCGATTGCCTCGTGGGTGGTGTCAGGGTCAGGTGTTCCGACACGGAACGCGCTCCTCGCACGATTCCAGGGTTGTCTTCGCACAGCGGGGGGGACCGGGCCAACTATCTACAGTTCCTGGCGGACCTGCGCCACGTGACGGCGGGTGCGTTGGGAGTGTCGTCACATATGACTACGGCAGTACCATATGTCGAGGTAGATGGAGAGAATGGTGAGGCGGGGACTTGTGTTTACACAACCCCACCCGTTTTCAGGTTTGGTACAGACCCTGTTGTCGGGGTCTCCAGCAGGGACAGCTCTGGTCGACGAGATCCAATCTCTGTGGACGAAGCAAGCCATCGTCGTGGCGTTCTCCTCCCGGTGTTCTCTGCCCGAGAAGTCGGGAGGGAGGGGTGTAAGACCCCTGGGAAGGTTCAGCATTTTTTGGATCGTCTCCTACCTGTTGAACACTGTCAGGTGGGGGTCTGGTTCTCCTCCATAGACCTGTAGGATGCGTATGCGCATCCCCGATCTTCCATCCTAGGGCTTACCTACGCTTCCTTTGCAGGGTTAGCGTATGAGTACCAGAGGCTGCCGTTCGGTTTTCTCTGGCTCCCCGCATCTTCACCAAGTGCGTGGAGGCCGCACTGGGGCCTCTGCGTCATCCGGGGTTACGGAGTGTTCTGCCCTGATGACGTTCTGGTCCTTCGCGGTCAAGGTGGATCGTCAGGTCTCGTACCAGGCAGGTCTCTACCAGCCTGGGGTTGCTGTAGACTGGATGTAGAGTATTCCTCTTCCCAGTCAACGGTTGGAGGGCTATGGGCATCCATCTCAGAGCGTGTTGTCAACACGCTCGGGAGGTTCCGTCCTAGGACGGTTACGGCGCTGTCTCACGTCGCGTTTTCACCGACGCCTCCCTCGCTGGTGATGCGTCGGGCCAACGCAGTAGGGGGCAGCTGGCAAACCATGCTGCCCGGTCTGCGCTACGTTCAATGTGTTGGTGTTGAAAGCGGTCCTTCTGGTCCACAAATGGTGTTGATCAGGACGGACGATACGACGTCAGTGTCGTGTATCGACAGACAGGGAGGAGTACGCTCCCCCTGTCTGCACCAGGCGGCGGGCGGCTGGCTATGGGCGTCCTCCATCTGCGCGGCCTAAGGGCTCCCCACATCCCCGGCAGGGAGAATGTGGGTGCAGGTGTACTGTCGCGGGGCGGCCCTCATCCTGACGGGTGAGGATTGCGTCTGGACATGGCCAGGCAGGTCTGGGACCGATGCCGTGCCGCCAGGGATTCTTCCCCATACATCTGTTAGGTCAGTTGTTGGGACGGGTACGTTGAGGGGCGCAGGTTCTTGATCCTGATGGTGTTACCATCTGGAATGCGCATGCTCCCTCCACTGTCGCGCTTACGCGGGCAGATGACGTATGTTCCAAGTGTGGTGTAAGGCGGGGGGCCAGGACTCAGTCTCCTGCCCCCTGGTTGCTGTCCTTAGTTACCTCCAGTCTCTCCTTGATAGACTGTCGGCTTCGACGGTGAGGGTATATGCAGCAGCTATATCCTCCTATCATGAGGGGTTTGAGGGGATGTCTTGTTCAGCCACCCTCTTGTGAAGCGTTTCCTGCTTGGCGCTCGACGCGTTAAGCCGGTGCAACGCTCCTTGGCTCCGACTTGGGATCTTCAATTGGTCCTCGGTCGGTTGTCCTTGGCCCCGTTTGAGCCGCTCGAGCGGGCGCCGTTGGGACAGCTGTCCTTCAGGACCGCGTTCCTTCTGGCTGTCACTTCCGCTAAACGCGTAGGTGAGCTCTGTGCTCTCTCGGTACATCCAGAGTGCCTGTCTTTTCGGACCGATTGCGGTGTCACTCTGCGACCTAATCCTGCTTTCATGCCTAAGAATATCCGGAGTTCCTTCCGCTCCCGGGATATTGTGGTTCAGGCGTTTCGTCCTCCTCCTCACACTGGTGAGTTAGATGCGGGCCTTCACCTGTCATGTCCAGTCCGTGCTTGGGGATTTACCTCAGCCGTACTCAGGATTTCAGGGTTACCGACCAGCTTTTTGTCTGTTACGGTGGGGCTCGTGCTGGTAAGGCACTGTCGGAGCAGCGCCTGTCCCATTGGTTGTGCGAGGGTGTTACCCTCTGCTACACGCTGGCTGGGCAGGATCCCCCTGGGGGCGTCAGGGCGCACACACTGCCTCTGCCGCTCTCCTGGGTGGGGCCTCGGTGGAGGCCATCTGTGCTGCAGCTTCATGGTCCTCCCCGGGCTCCTTTGTAAGGTTTTTCCTCATGGACATGACCGGGGGTTCTGTCTCCCAGGCGGTTCTGGGGTCTGTGGCCTTTCCTGCTTCCCGTCCTTTGGTCGGGTAGCAGGAGTGTATGGGTATGGGCCGCAGTGTGTTGAGTCACACGTGGTTCCGCCTGTACGGTGTGTTCAAGGGGTTCTGGCTCCCTCTTGTTCGCATTCAGGTGGAGTTGACTGCGCCCCCCCTTCGTTAGGAAGGATGGGGTGACAGGGCTCCCCGCACCCCTTGATGTGGGCTTACGGGTCCTCAGGGGGTACATCTGTCGGGTCTCGCGCCCGCTCTTCCCCATTATCTCGTAAGGCTCAGAGCGGGACGCGATGCAATACGAAATATAACGATAGGTTATGTAGATAACCTAGTTATATTAGTATTGGCTAAGCGTCCCGCTCTGCGCGCCCTGAGTTCCCTCTTGAGGGATCTTTTCCTGGGACGGGTTTTGGCGAGGAAGGGTGTTTCATAATAATAATAATAATAATTTAGGACCTGCTCCGAGGTCACCATTTGGCACACATGCGAACCATGCATACAATGCGTATCTGCGATTAACCCAGGGTCATGGTTATATGGGCGGTGCCACCATAAGGGGCGGGGCCCCATACAGGTGGGGTGCATGTGTTTTTGTTCGTGGGAGATACATTAGGTATCACAGGAGATAGGAGTATCTCGTAAGGCTCAGAGCGGGACGCTTAGCCAATACTAATATAACTAGGTTATCTACATAACCTATCGTTTTCATAGGTCATATCCCCTTTCTTAACAGGTATTGGATATGGTCAATGCCCGGTCGGTGGCGGATTTGGTTTTGTTTTGTTTCAATGTTTCAAGGTATTAAAATGATAGAGATCCAGAAGTTTAGAGGCTGGAATAGAGGGTTCCTCGTGAAGGTTCAGCTCGGAAAGGGAGGAGGAGGGGGGGAGTAGAGATACAGAATCAAGTTGAAGATAGTTTAGTCAAGTTAGACTTTAAATAGCAGAAATGAGAAAAAGGGAGCAAGGGGTTAGAGCAGGGGTCAGGAACCTTTTTGACTGGGAGAGCCATAAAAGCCAAATATTTCTAAATATATTTCATTGAGAGTCATATAGTATTTTTAACGTATAATAAATTAAATATGTCTTACTTTTAAGGGGAGACACTGCAGGTGAATAGGGTAAAAAAATTAACTAATAGATATCACAATGAAACTTCCCCAGTTGATTACTTATATTAAGACAAGACTTTTTTGTATTACAAGTTTCCTGAAATTGTATGTTTAAATATGCAAATGAGGCATGATCTACTTAAATATGCACTAATTTGCATATAATTCCAGGACAGAAATCTGAACATTGGATAAAGCCATTTTCAAAATTATAGTTTCATTTTGTTGACATATTAGAGCCAAAGGTTATTACAGAGGGGATTTTGGATATCTCTTTTTATCACTCCATAAATCAGAAAATACTCCATTCAGTCCATTTTTATGGTAAAATTCCATATTTCGCCATGTTTTTAGGAATAAAATGTGATATAAATCAGGGTATGAATGCGATATCGACAAACCCTTCTGTAAATACCTTCAGAACATAGATATGAATAGAACTGGAAGGTTTGGTGTATGTGAGTGCTACTGAAGTGGAGATTTCTGGCTCAGAGTATGAGGAAAAACTCTTAAAACTCATTTTCGGGAAAACGCCTTCAAAGTTCTGTATTGTAAAATGCCATACTTTTTTTTTTTAAACAGATATTTACAAACGCAATACCTAATCAAACCATTAGTAATAGACAACCTAAACACATGCCTGATAACTGAATAATAATAATAATGATGTTATTGAACTGAACAGAACTACACACATGCTACAAACAGTGTAGTACAGTGTAGTACCCCCTAATAGGCAAAACATATTTGAATAGATATCACTATGAAACTTTCCCAATTTGTTATGTACATATAAACTAAGAAAAAATATATTGCAAGTTTTCTGAAATGTATGTTTATATATGCAAATGAGGCACTTCCCCATTAAATATGTGCACATTTATGGATGCAATAAGGCAAAATGATGTAAAATAAACAACTAAATGTGTGTTATTGACATTTTATTGTCACTAGTTTCATAGAAGACATGTTTAGGAAGCAAAATATAACAAAATCTCAAAATCAACAAAAAAAGTATATTTGACTATTCACCTGCAGTGTCTCGCCTTAATGCGACTTCTGGTGCTGCATGGTTTTGCTGATGGCCTTGTAATCTGGTTCATACGTGGTGAGGTTGAGCTTCATGCAGGCGTTGAGGCTTCCATCAGTTAAACGTGAGCGTAGGTTGGTCTTAATGTTCCTCATATGCGAGAATGACTGCCCACATGCATATGTAGAGCCAAACATGGTCAATACGGCAATACTCACGCTGCATTGTGTGGTATGTCACAGGAAGCTCGTTCCAAGTTTTAAGAATCAGCTGGTCTTCAGGTTGAAGATTTTTTATTTCTGTCCACTTGTGTTCCCTCGCCAGCTCTGCTCGCTATATCTTCAGCTACATATACTATTAGCTGTATCTTCAAAACTAATTTATGTTTACTTTAAAATGACACAGTATTATTAAGAAATATCACAAGTATAAACAAAAAAAAATTCCTCAAAAAATGTTGGGAGCCATATGCTGTCACCAGAAGAGCCATATATGGCTTGCGAGCCATAGGTTCCTGACCCCTGGGTTAGAGCATACTAGGTGGGAGGAGCGGCAGGAGAGGGTGATATGCAGGTAAGATGCATCCTGTTAAAAGGAAGCAGGAAGGTACCTGTAGGAAGTCGGAAAAAAGGAAAGTCAGAGGTCCACACCCAATAGGGGGGGGGGGGGGGGGGGCGATAGCTTTATATGTGGGGTTTGGGGTTATTTGTGTTTTTTTTCTTTTTTTTACAAGAAACTTCGGCTGGAACACCACATCACAAAACATAAAGGAGGGAGGTGGGATGAGGGCAAGAAGAGAGTGAGCAACATAAGTCATAAGGATGGGTAGGAATGAAATAAAATATATGAGCTGGAACATGAGGGGGATGAGCCACATTATTAAGCTAAAACAGATTCTAGGGAAGATAAAACGATCAGGAGCAAAAATAGTTTATTTACAGGAAACACACAGCACACGTCAAGAGAGTCGAGAATAGATGGCAGGGACACGTCTACTCGGCACCATTCAACTCACAAGCTAGAGGAGTAATGATACTAATAGACAAGTCGATACCATTTAATTTAAGAAATAAAATTGTAGACCCGGGGGGGAGATTTATAATACTAAACTGTACTATAGTCTCCACACAGATAAACCTAGTAAATATATATGGACCAAACAATGATGACCCGCTGTTTTTTCAAGAACTGTTTATGAAAATGGCAACTCTCTCGGGCCAATTCATCATGGGGGGAGACTTTAACTGTGTGAGGAAACCAGAAATAGATAAGTCAGGGGGAATGGACACCTCCCACGGAAGAACAAGGAAAGTGATAGATACATTTATGAAATACCTCGACTTGGTAGAGATATGGAGAAAGTTAAACCCAGACAAGAGGGAATATTCATGCGCTTCAAAATTACTAAGCAAGCCATCATTCTCTAGAATAGACTATTTTTTTGTTTCGACAAGCTTGATATCTAAATTTACAGGAAGTGAATATGACAGTAGATTACTGTCTGACCATTCTCGTATGACGTTGACTATGAACATGCCGGAAATAGCAAAAGCACCCCCTAGATTCAGACTCCAAACCAAGTGGCTCACCAACCCAAAATGTATGACTTTCATAGATGAAAAGATAGACATATACTTCTCCATAAATACAGACCAGCCAAGTGCAACGATGAGATGGGAAGCATTTAAGGCATATATAAGGGGGGATATGATAAGCTATACTAAACATAAATCTAAGGAACACTATAAACAAATGGAGGACATAGAAAGACAGGTAAAAGAGGTGGAAGAACAGCTATATAGAGGAGAAGACCCAACAAAACAGAGAGAACTACGGGTATTAAAGGCCCAATACAAACATATATCCACTACAAAGATAACATCAGACTTACAGTGGCTAAAACAATCATACTATGACCAAGGGGAAAAAGCAGGCAAGATACTGGCATGGATAATTAGAAAGGCACAAACGGAAATAATGATAAATACGATCAAATTAGGGAATGGGGTTGAAACGAATGACCCATTAGAAATAAATAACGCCTTTAAAGAATATTATGAAAAGTTATATAAATCAGAATACCCAAAGAACACAGAACAACAAAATGGATTCCTGGACAAGTTAGAATTCCCAAAAATAACGGAGGAGTTTGATCAAGATCTGACAATAGAAGAATTAGAAGAAACGCTTACGGTTATGAATAGCGGGAAAGTGGCGGGGCCAGATGGGATACCAACATAAATATACAAGAGATTCGCAGGGAAACTGCTACCCCACCTACTGGAAATGTTCAAGGAAGCATATGAGGAGGGGACTTTACCCCCATCCTTAAGATTGGCGATCATTTCGGTACTGAAGAAACCGGGAAAGCCACCCTCAGACACAACTTCATATCGTCCTGTGTCCCTCATGTCCTGTGATACGAAGATTTTATGTAAGGCGCTAGCTAGACGCATAGATTAGTCGATTCCACATCTGATTAAAAATTACCAGAACGGATTTGTATTGGGAAGACAGGGATTTCATAACATTAGGAGATTACTAAATGTTCTACATACTAAGAAAAACGAAAAAGACCACGCAGTTATGTCACTAGACACCGAAAAGGCATTTGACAGGATTGAGTGGGGATACCTGTTTGAAACACTTAAAAGGTTTGGGTTTGGGGAAGGATATATAAAATGGATCAGGATTCTATACATAGACCCAATGGTCGAAATAACTACAAACAACCAAATATCGACACAATTTAAATTACAGAGATCTACCAGACAGGGATGTCCGATTTCTCCGTTGCTATTTTTATTCACAATCGAACCATTAGCAATGACGATTAGACAGGACCCGGTAATCACAGGGATGAGAATAGGGAGAATGGAGTATCGCCTATCGCTTTTCGCGGACAATACAATACTATACTTAACAAAATTGGATACTTCAATTAGAAATGCTAACGAAATACTAGAGAAATTTGGAGTATTTTCAGGATATAAAACAAATCAAAATAAAAGCGCACTTATGTTACTTAAAGGGGTTATGCACTGCTATTCCTAGCACTATTTGGGCAACTTTACACACTTCCTGTGAGTCTATGTAACACATCTGTAATTTTTATTCCAAAAATAATCATTGTTTTATATTTCTAATCTTGTACTCAAAACCAACATTTTTCAGCCTCATGAAAGCAGGCTATTATTGGCTTGGCTCCACCCATACTAGCAGAATGCTTTGAGTGACAGCCACCCACCAAATAGCTCCGCCCATCTCCCCGTCATTCCATCCAGGTGAAGGTCTTAGGTTTCAGGTTTTTATTTCGACACGCAAAAACATATACCGATTTTACTAACTAATACAACATGGCTGTACATTATGTTTGGGATCCAGAGAGCGACCCACAGTATGATTCAGAAGAAGAAGAAGAAGGCGATTTGCTACAGCGAGGCTTACATTACATCGTTTCCGATTGGTAAGTTGATTGATTGCACTGTTAGTTAGTTACTGTTATCTAATGGTTGTGTACTTCTGTCGCGCGCGGCCCGTCGAAAACACACACTAACGTTAGATTGTACTGACCCCCCCCCCCCAAACAACAGCGATCGAGGCTTACATTACATCGTTTCAGATTGGTAAGTTGATTGATTGCACTGTTAGTTAGTTACTGTTATCTAATAGTTGTGTACTTCTGTCGCGCGCGGCCCGTCGAAAACACACACTAACGTTAGATTGTACTGACCCCCCCCCCCCCCCCCCAAACAACAGCGATCGAGGCTTACATTACATCGTTTCAGATTGGTAAGTTGATTGATTGCACTGTTAGTTAGTTACTGTTATCTAATAGTTGTGTACTTCTGTCGCGCGCGGCCCGTCGAAAACACACACTAACGTTAGATTGTACTGACCCCCCCCCCCCAACAACAGCGATCGAGGCTTACATTACATCGTTTCAGATTGGTAAGTTGATTGATTGCACTGTTAGTTAGTTACTGTTATGTTCCCTCACACATACAAACAGTGAACGTAGCTAGCAACAGTCAGTAAGTTATATGGCTAATTACGACATATATACTTACTATTTGTGTCGGGTCGCGTATTGAAGGCACAGCTCCTTTGTTTAGAACCAACATGGAGACCACGCCAGCATCAAAAATACCTTGATTGGCGACGTCCTCGGTGGAGAAATGTGCAGTACAAACCCGAGTATTAGACGTTGCGACGGAACTTGGAGGGTCGCCAAAAAGGAACTTGTTCCATTGTTGGCGAAGTTCGGCATCAACGGGAAAACTGTGCAAAGACTTCTTTGTAGCTCTACAACCAGGAACGTTACATGTTCTGCGGGGTTTGCTCATCGTGAAATTGAGGCGAGTGACGGGATTTCTGTTTCTAGGTTGTATGTATCGGCTGCAGGTAGCAAGAATGGAGGCGGGCATTAGCTAAAACCACAGAGCCAATCACATCACTGTGCGCTATAAACAGCGCCCTGTGACGTGCACCAGGTCGTCAAATCAACATGACCTGATTTACTAGAGGCAAAGAGGGGATGGGCTGTAGCTGAGGAATTCGCCAATATAGTATTTAGGCCCAAAAACACATTGATACGAACTCCTATTACTATAATACAATGCTAGAGACTGAAAAATGACATTTATAATGCATGGCACCTTTAATAAAATAGAAAGGGAAAAAGCGCCGATACACACGCAGTTTGCGAGCTCCCCCAAAGGGTTTACTTACTTAGGGATAAAGATAACCCCGGAGATTAAATACTTAGTGCAAAATAACTACGATCCAATAATGACAGATGTAGAAAATAGCCTTTAAAAATGAAGCAAATTACCAATATCAATGATAGGCAGAGTGAATATTATTAAAATGACTATATTGCCTAAATTCCTATACCTATTCCAATCAATCCCAATGCCCTTACCGGAAACCTTCTTTCTGAGATTGAAAACGATGTTTACACGTTTCATATGGAACAATAAAAAACCCAGGTTGAGACTGACAACCCGTATGACAGAGGAGGGCTTAGACTTCTGGATATGAGGCTTTATTACTGGGCGGCACAGCTCAGGACAGCAATGTTCTACTTTCAATATGCAGATATACCAGCGTGGATGGAGATAGAAAAAGAAGAGACAAAGATTGCACTAGATGCATAATATACTGTATGTATTCGCGGCAGAGCAGCTTATTGATAAAACATACAAAGAACCCGTTCCTCCAAAATACAATAAGAATCTGGCACAAAGCACACTTACACATAGGTAGAAGGGATAAATTATCGGGGTATACACCAATCTGGGGGAATGAGGAATTTAAACCGGGGAGGAATGATGGGGGATTAAAAAATTGGGCAGAAAGAGGTTTAGGTAGGATTAAAAAGGTATACATAGAGGGGGAATTGATGACCTTCGAACAGATAGTAAGCACATTTGATATCCCAAGAACACATATATTTAAGTACTTTCAAATCAGGAGCTACATAGTCTCAAAGAACAGGGGCACAGAGGAACCACCCACATCCATAATAGAAAGACTTACGAGGGACAATATGGAGGGAAGAGGACAATTATCCAAGTTTTATGATGTGTTTTTATCAGGATCGAAAGAGAGCTCTTTGATCAGTTTGCGGGCATGGGAGAGGGACATGGAGGTGGAAATAGCAGAAGGGGACTGGGAACAAGCATGTGAAATGTCACATACACTTTCAATTAATACCAGATGTAAACTCCTACAATATAAGTGGATACATAGAGTATATATGACACCAGAGAAATTACACAAGTTTTATTCCATGATCCCGGATGCATGTACTAGGTGTGGGGTAGAGGTGGGGACCCTGTACCACTGTATGTGGGAATGTGAGAAGATACAGGAATATTGGAAAGAGATCTTGGAGCTCATATCGGAGATGACAGAGATATAAATCCTGACCGATCCTAAGTTATGTACTACACTTATATCCAGATACATTTCCAGCTTATATTAGAAAGAGGAAATTGATTAATTTGTGTCTGTTACAAGCCAATAGAGTGATAGCTCTGAACTGGAAGGAGATACAGAGGCCAGGAGCTAAACAGTGGCTAAAGGAAGTGTCAGAAAACTTAGCAATGGAGAAACTAACATACATACAGAAGAGAAAGACAGAACAGTTTGAAAGGACATGGACATCATTTACACAATTCCTGAAAAATGTGAGAATCTAAAGGAGAGATATAGGAAACAAGAAAGGTAAGGGATAGGAAAGGGAAAGGGGAGAGAAGTTAAAAAAACGGATGAGGGTAGAGAGATCAATTTTATTATATTGTTTTTATTATTATTATTATTTTATTTTAGTTTAGTTATTTATCTTTTATTTTATTTTTATGTTTGTTTATTTTTTATTTTGTGTTGGTATTTCCGTGATTTCTTATAATTTATTTAACAAATAATTGTTTCTATTGTAATATGTCTGCGGGAATGTCAAGTTGAATTATAATTAGGGAAGGGAGGGGATTGAAGGGTGTTTTTTTTATTTTTGTCATGTGTTATTGTCTGTATATATGTATGTTTGTATAAAAGAAAAAAATGCAATAAAACATTGTTTAAAAAAAAAGAGTCTTTGAATCTAAATATACTTTCTTTGTGTTGATTTTACATTAATTCCATGATTTTACTCAAGTAAATATCTGTTACAAGCTTCAGTCTTAAGTAGAAAAATGCTATTTTTAATCTAGATTAATCTAGATTATTTACAGGAAATTGTGAGATTAATTAGTTAAAAATGTTTAATCTATTGACAGCACTATATATAAGCAGATATCATATATATTATGTGGTAAATATTAAATATAAATGTAAATATGGGTATATGATAGTTACCCCATCAAAAAACTGCTTGTTACTTTACATAATCGATACAAACTGTGCTCAAGGCTGAGGTGCACATTGTAAGAGAATCCAACGTCAGAAGTCCTGACTCTCTAAAATGATGAATCAGGCTGATGCTTCTTCTTCACTTAGGCTACATGGCAGGTAGAATCCTCTGCCTTCATTTATCAACGTGGCGTACGCACAGATATGTGCGTAACCCGTGTGTACGATCATTTCTAAGCAAAGTGTGGGATTTATCAATTTGAACTTGTGCTTGACTTTGTGCGTATATTTAAGCACAGGTCGGACCATGCGTAGCTGGCGCCCGTTGGTAGAATATATTATTACAACAAGGAAATAAGCTTCTGTGCATTAGTTTCAACACTGGCATGTTCTGTATGAACCGCAATTAATTATAGTTCATTGTAAAATAGCAACAGTAGTGTAATTATGGTCAAAACCCTATAAATAGCATTTGGAATAATAGGTATTTTCTCTCAGAATCGGAATATACAGGGTGTACTGACTGACTGTGCTCGTTATTATTTTGCGCACAGACCGCAGAAACACGGGAACGTTTTGATTATATTTAAAAGGCTTTACGTTAAACGAAACAAGTGGAATTTCGAAGCTGTAAGCAGAATACAAGTCATATGAACACCCACGATATAGTGTTCTTCCCCCTTCCTACTGTATAAGAAAGAATAAAAAACGCATTGCAATGAGACCAGGGTGTATGTGTATTACAAAACCCTTGCAATAATGTGTCTTAAATGAATGAAAAGCATACATGCTCTGGACACAGAGCTATCGTGTGGGTGATATGACTTGTATTATGCTTACAGAATTCCACGTATTTAGTTTTACAATGTCAACGCCTTTTAATATAAATCAAAACGTTCCCGTATTTCTGCAATCTATGCGCAACATAATAAGGAGTTAAGGTAGATACACACTCAGAACGTATTACATGCTGGTATGCTGATAGAGTAAACTATTATATGAATATGAATATGATATGATATAAGTTATACACTGGTCCGTCGCATACACTGGTATGTGCAAGTTACTGTTGCATAATGTAGGCTATGGCTGCTATTATATGTAATTCATATAGGCTACCTAATAGTATATGATTTTTAGAGGCATCTATTTTGTTGTCGGTATTAGGCTAATACCGACAACAACATGGGGGGACCCTGATGTAAACAAGATAAACGTCTTTCTCTGGTCTGCATCCCCTTAACAATTGTGTGTATTGAGCCGTACTGTATTGTACCCATTCTGCAATCTGTTAAATAAAGTTTTCATTCATTCAAAATAGATGCCTCTAAAAATCATATTATAGCCAATCGAACACAACTAATAAAGGCATTCATATCACAGCACGGTTATAATGACACACACATGATGAATTGAAAATGGGGGACCCTGATGTAAACAAGATGAAAGTCTTTCTCTGGTCTGCATCCCCTTAACAATTGTATGTATTGAGCTGTACTGTACTGTACCCATTCTGCAATCTGTTAATAAACATTTCAATCAATCAATCAAACCACCAACGCCAAACAGTGGTCAACGAACGGTCTTTATTAGTATTGTTGGAGCCATTCTATTGTGTTCTTAGTGTATCTATCATTTGTTTACATTTTTGTTTCTGCCCCTCTGTAGTCATCTACCCCACCTAGTATCCAAAGGCCGGTAGTGCATGTTGAGAGTGGGGGGCGGGGACTCTTGGAATCTCAGGTGGTTTAATGAGCAGGGAGAGAAGGCCTAGGCATGGTAAAAATGTTTGGTGAAGGTGCCAGGTCATACATTTTTCTTTAAACCACATCAGTGTGAGAATACAGTTATTTTTGAGTATTGGAATCTTTCTTTTGGCGTTTTATTTAGATGCTTAAAATAAATCTATAATTTAATTCATAATACCTTGGATCTCGTTTTGGATTTTTTGGAATGTGCGTGTTAAAGACACTACCTGGTTGACCTACAAGAAGCCATTACAAGTATTTTGAGCTGTCCAGGCAGAATTGCAGCAATGGTCTTAGGGAGCCGTTGATATCTGACATCACCGTTTACAAGTCAGCCTTTTATTTATCCCATAACACGCGTTGTGTCTTCTTGGTTCGGCAGCGCCTCAGTTAACAATCTCCCGTGAAGTTTCTCAGAGTTCCGCTCGGGTCAGTCCATTATTTCACATCCCATGGGGGGTGTTTCATCACTTTCATGACCATATATGGATAATCATGCACAAGCATTGACGGTAGAACAAAGAGGTATTTATCAACACGGAGGAGCGTAGGACCTGTGTACGCACGGTTGATAAATCCCGTTTTTTTTGTGCGTGAAAACATTCTAAATTCTGTGCTTACGTATGAAAATAGAATACTTTCTAAGAAAAATTGATAAATGAGGGCCCTCAACCCTACTGGTAGATGTTTTAAGAGTAAAGTGAGCCGCACACGGCGGGCGATTTTTGCCAGGCAACCGACTTTTTAAGTGAGGCGACCGACAGAATTGTACTGCTTCCATTGTTATGAATGAGACCTCTTAAGCCCGGAGCCCTATTTTCTGAAAATCCACCTAAAAAGTTTATGGAATATTGCTCCACTTCTACAAGGTCCATTTGCATATTATTTGTATCTAGGGACATCTATGGACCTCAGTGAATGTATTCCCAGTGTCAGGAATATTGTGTCTATTACTAGGCTTGCTTAAATTGTGATGAAACAAAGGAGAATATGAATTATGATTTTTCTTTGCATCTTTGACGGTGAATAACACCATGCTAATAATGACCAGACATGAAGAACTGCCACTGATCTTGTTCAGTTAGTTATGGTTTGCGGGAGACTTCCCCCCTGGTTTTCTACTAAGTACCGGGGTTTGGGGTAGGAGAGTCTACTTGAGATCATGTGTAAAAAAAATCTAAGGAAATGAATAAAGGGAAGATGATTAAACAGAAGGTTTTGTAGATACAGTACTGAATTCTTCCAATTCGGACCAATGCAATTTGAAATATTATTATATAATATAGAATAGCAGGCTTATAAATTACCTTATTATAGCCAATTCGCACATTTATGGATTGTGCCAAATCTTATATTTAAAATGCCAGAGTTCAATTTGGATTTAGTATCACCAGGCGTGCATAAGAACAGATAATGAAATCTACTGTATGTACAGTTGCTTTTTTTATTTTTGCCAGGGTGCCACAATTTTTTAACTAATTTCAAATCTAATTGTTGCTACATGCTTTTCTTTTTCTTTTTGTTCTACCATTTCCTTGTACAGTGTCCTTAAGTCTGATAAAGCTGCTTCTCTCTTAAAATCAAATTTATTATTATTATTATTATTATTATTATTATTATTATTATTATTATTATTATTATTATTATTATTATTATTATTATTATTATTATTATTATTATTATTATTATTATTATTATTATTATTATTATTATTATTATTATTATTATTATTATTATTATTATTATGCTATAAATAGGGGAGACAAACTAACTGCGCTCCCATATATGCCAATAATGTTAAGTTTTGTGGTTTATTATCCCGAGTAATACGAGATATTAAAACAATTCATACAGAAGTAATTTGCTTGAAACCCCATAGAGGCCTTTGGGAAGTGTCGTTCGTAAGCTCTCTGTGTCCTCTTCAAAATGGCCAGAAAAAAACTGGCAGGCATTCGCGAGTAGTAATAATAATAAGTAGTAGTAGTAGTAGTAGTAGTAAAAGATCTGGCGCTGCACTGATGGCTGCCTTTCTGATCACTCCGTCGAGACTGTGCTTTCTTTTGTTAATTTTTATAGTATTAGGAGTTTTATTTGCACCAACTGTTGGTGCATTATATGTGTATGACCGTCAGTCAATCATTGACATTGGATTAAGGAAAACGTACCGATTGGATTGCTCTCTGGATCGGATCGCGGAACAGCAGCAATGGCCCGCCGAGATCCTTTGTTATGGCCATGGCCAAGACCAGGAGAAGCCGCCGCGAAGACGTGGAAAGAGAGCCGGGGTCCGAAACAGACTGAGGTCCAAACGACACAGAACCACATTGCCCAGCATATTGTTGGCCAATGTGCAATCGATAGGAAATAAACTGGACGACATCAGAACACGGATCCAATTCCAGAGGGACATTCGGGATTGTAACGTCCTCTGTTTCACAGAAACTTGGCTGAGTCCAGATGTCCCGAATCACGCAATAGAACCGGCAGACCACTTCTTCGTTCTCCGCAAGGACCGGACGGCAGAAGAGTCACTAAAGAAGAAAGGAGGCGGCATTGCCTTCATGATAAACAAGGAGTGGTGCGATTTAGGCAACACAAAGGAACTGTCTAACCACTGCTCCCCAGACCTGGAGTTTATCACGATAAAATGTCGACCCTTCTTCCTCCCAAGAGAGTTAACGTCCATCATCCTCATCGGAGTGTACATTCCACCACACGCGAACACTGGGGTCGCACTTTCAAAACTTCACGACGAGGTAAACAAACTCCAGACAGCTAATGTTGACGCTGCCATTTTGGTTCTGGGTGATTTCAACAGCGCGCGTCTTAAAAAGGTGTTGCCGAATTTCTATCAGCATGTGACCTGTCCCACCAGAGGCGAGAACATATTAGACCATGTATACTCGCAATTTAAGAATGGGTACAAGTCACAGGCTCTTAGTCCATTCGGTAAAAGCGATCACGCCGCCATCTTTCTTTTGCCAAAGTACAAACAAAGTCTCAAGCGAACGCCGGTGGTCTCGCGAGAGGTTAAGCGTTGGGCCGTGACGTCAGAGGAGTCACTCCAAGCTGCACTTGGATGCACAGACTGGAGTGTATTCCGTGATAACACAGCCAATATTAACGAATACACCGAAACGGTGATTGACTATGTCTGTACTCTGGTAGAAGAAACAATCCCCTCCACCAAAATTAAAATCTACCCAAAACAAAAGCCCTGGGTAGACAAATCCGTCCGTGAGGCTCTGAAAGTGCGCACATCAGCATACAACACCGGGCTGGTGACAGGCAACATGGAAGAACACAAGATGGCAAGATACAACGTCAGGAGAGCAGTAATAGAGGCAAAAACGGCGTTACAGGGATAAAGTTGAACTTCAGTTTGAACAGGCTGACTCTAGAGGCATGTGGCAGGGCCTCAGAACAATGACAGACTACAAAGGCACCCCCCTCAAACTGAACAGTGACATCTCCTTAGCAAATGATCTCAATTCCTTCTATGCGAGGTTTGAGGCTGTGAATAACAACACCAGCCTACAAACCACGGCAATGGGGGGGGGGGGGTCTGCTGATGGAGACTCAGTGTTCAGGGTAACAGAGCATGAGGTGAGACGGATCTTTAAAAAAGTGAATATCAGGAAGGCAGCAGGACCGGACGGCATCCCCGGCCGCGTCCTAAAAGTCTGTGCCGACCAACTGGCCCCGGTATTCACTGACATCTTCAACCTGTCCTTGGAACAGGCTGTCATCCCCACCTGTCTGAAGAAGTCCACCATCATCCCTGTACCCAAAAAATCTACGCCCGCTTGCCTCAACGACTACCGCCCTGTAGCCCTCACCTCCATAGCCATGAAGTGCTTTGAGAAGCTAGTGAAGGGCTACATCTGTTCCTCCCTCCCCATCAACCTGGACCCTCTGCAATTTGCATATCGCCCCAACAGGTCCACGGAGGACGCCATAGCCCATGTGCTGCACACAGCAGCATCACACCTGGACAAGAGGCAGGGGAACTATGTGAGAATGCTGTTCATCGACTACAGCTCAGCATTCAATACCATAGTCCCCTCCAAACTCATAGCCAAGCTCAGGGACCTGGGCTTGAACTATGACCTCTGCCAGTGGGTCTTGGACTTCCTGACGGGCAGACCCCAGGTGGTAAGAGCCGGCAACTGCACCTCCTCATCCATCACGCTCAACATAGGGGCCCCCCAGGGCTGTGTTCTGAGCCCCCTCCTCTACTCCCTGTACACACATGACTGCGTAGCACAGCGGAACAACAACACCATCATCAAATTTGCTGATGACACAGTAGTGGTGGGCCTGATCTCTGCCAACGACGAAAGGGCCTACCTGGAAGAGGTAGAGAACCTGTCACAGTGGTGTCAGGAGAACTGCCTCTCCCTGAACGTCAGCAAAACAAAAGAGATGATTGTGGACTTCAGGAGGTCGGTGGTCAAGGACTACAGCCTCCATCAGCATAGACGGGGCACCGGTTGAGAGAGTGAACAGTTTCAAGTACCTCGGAGCCCACATATCCGAGGACTTGACATGGACCACACACATTGACAGTGTTGTGAAGAAGGCACGACAACGCCTCTACTTCCTCAGGCGCCTAAGGAAGTTCCAAGTCAGTCAGAAGATCCTTAGGAACTTCTACTCATGTACAATAGAGAGCATCCTGACCGGCAACATCACCTCCTGGTTTGGGAATAGCACTGCACAAGACCGTAGCAGACTACAAAGAGTGACACGTTCAGCCGAACGCACAATTGGAGGGGGGCTTCCCACCCTCCAGAACATTTACAACAAGCGGTGCAAGGGGAAGGCTAAGAGAATTATTAAGGACTCGAGCCACCCGAACAACTGCCTCTTTGAACTGCTGCGGTCAGGCAAGCGATACCGGAGTCTTAAGGTGAGCACAGAAAGACTCAGAAGAAGCTTCTACCCCCAGGCCATCAGGCTGCTAAACGAACAATAATCACTATGCAACAACCATCAAATGCACACAGCACACACACCCACACGCACACACTCACTCAAACAAACAACACACTGCAGCACCCACTCTCCACACTTTAGATCACACAAACACACTTACACTTTATATTTATTGATAAAGGATTTGCACTACAACTCGTACACCTACTGTGAATTGTACCTAAATTGCACCTCGTCCCATTTCTCCATTTCTGCCTTGCACTATATAGTATTGTATATTAGTACACTGCACAGTATTGTATATTGTATGGTAACTACGTCTATTCTGCATCGAACATTGTACATATGTCTAAACTGAACACTGTGACCTCATTTTTTTTTACTTCTAATTTTACTATGTTATTTTATTTCATACTTATCTTGTCTTGCACAGTCTCTGGAGCGCAACAGTAAGAAGCATTTTGTATAAAAGTATTCTGTACTTCTGTATGACAACTATTAAAGAAACTTGAAACTTGAAACTAGTAAAACGAAAATCTATCTACAGGTAATAACACTTTAACCTATTTGTAAACTAACGTGTTGATGATAATATACATTATAACTGCTGTTGTGACATGGTTATGATGTTTATACTTGAATACGCTTGAAAAATAAAACGATACTTTTGTCAAACAGTCTGGAGAGATTGATTTATGACGTGATGTCATTTTGGGACCGGTACTGGTCTCGTCTGGCTTAAGAGGTTAACCAATAAATTGACAATGCGCCACGATGCACCTACTAGATGTTTTTATACTCGTGTAACAAAAGAAGTTGTGGATGTTGACAGAGTTTAATGTCCAGGCTGCAGCTGATGTAGTTTGTAAGGTTTATTGTCCAAAGAAAATTATGGTTGAGAACAGAACAGTTAGTGTCTTCCATGAAAAAACATTATCTCTCAGCAGGTGCATAACAATACTTGTCCAATCGGTGGTAGTGAACGTATTGTAGCGATCAGTCATGCAGTAATGTCAGGAAGAATGAGGAGAGGTTGTATTCATATATGTTGGTTTAATTCCAGCTCAATATGGGTTTTACAGGTTAATACTTCCCTCGTAATGCACAACACAGCTACCTGCTAATACGCTTGCTTCATGACAACCTAACGTCCGGTCCGTCATCCCATATCTCCCGGGGGGAAACAACACCCCCAGCTAAACAGAGCACATATAGCTTATTATACCTGAGCGGCCAGGTCTGGTGTGGGGTGCTAAGCGATTGTCGTTGAGTGACAGACGATCGCATCGTCAGGCGACGTCGCTCGCCCGCCGACGTCGCTCACCCGCCGTCGGCAGTCAGCTTAAGTCATCAGCGCTGTTTCATCCTATTGGAGTGTGAGCCCCGGCTTCTCCTGCTTTCCACTTAGAAAAATACAGCCCCAAAATCTCTCGAAACACCTGCTCAATTTAAGCCAGCTGCGAATTTGTTACCAAATGGCTGCAAGAGAAAAGCTGGTGGTTTTCAGTTAATGAGTTTTCACACCAGAGGTGCTGTGCTCTGCGCTACAATAGGCATGGCGGGCCGCGTCTGTTGAAAACAATGATCTACGCTAAGCGCAGCTCTGTCATTGCGGCAGCCTGTGTGTAAGTGCTGCTGCATAACTATTCTATATTTTATAATTCATTGATTAATGATTTATTTCTTATTTTCAAGCATAAAGTAATAATTATATAAATAATGTGATACATAAATAATTTGTTGTAAAAAGCTAAATTCATTGGTCAAAAGTTAAACGTGATAGGCACAAGGTCACGAGTGTCACATTTAACCGGACATGTCTACCTCATGTTGTGCAAGTGTTCAATAGACAGAGAGAGCAGGTGCGCTCTGATGGACAGTCGAGCAAGACTATACGCTGCTCGACCGGTTTAGTTTGATATTTATGGACGTCTAGCGTTTGTAGCAGACGGTCGAAACAAAGGTATTCCATAGGACAAGAATTCAAGAAACTCTTTTCCTGACAAGCGGCCAACGAGGTATTATATTTCTTTGAGTAAATGCATTTTGATGGGCCGTTGTATTATTGTAACCGTTGCAATTGTATTGTAACTATTGCCTTTTGTACTGTGTCTGTGTTCATCCAATAAATATAGTTTTCACGGCGTGAGAGGGACGAGGATGGTGATGAGCCCAAGACAATAAACGCCTGTTTCAAAAAGAACCGACCTGTGTCCGTGTATCGTTGGGGAGAGAGCTACACTGTGTGTCTGTTTGGAAAACCCCTTGAGGTGTTGCCCTGACATGGTCATTCACTCGAGGCACGCAGGTGAAGTTGCCTATAATTGTAGGCTACCGAATTTTGATGGTAAGAAAGGAACCAATCATACGTACGGAAGTAACGTAGCAATTAAGTGACTTTTAAAACGAGTAACTAGGAATATATATATATTTTTTTACTAACACACACAACACTGCTGTTGGTGAAATGTTAGCGTCAGGGAATAATCCCACCCTCCTCTCACTGCCATCCTCTTTTCCAAAGTGAAACCCAACAGGCTGATGAGACCAGCCAGCATTAAGGTGGCACGGTGGTGTAGTGGTTAACACTGTCGCCTCACAGCAAGAAGGTCCAGGGTTCGATTCCCGCTTGGGGACCAGGTTTCCATGATGCCAGGTACCCAGGTGGGGTATCTCCCAGGCCTTTCTGTGTGGAGTTTGCATGTTCTCCCCGTGCTCGCAAGGGTTTCCCCCCCGATAAGATAAACCCAATGGAAAAACATGGACAACAACAGATCGCTAACGCTGTGGCGTCCTTGACGAAGACGGACAGGAGCACTTGGATTGGTCCCCTGGCGCGGCTCACGTTGACGCCTGTCTGCTCCCGGCTGCCCTTGGGGGGGAAGGACGACGGGATGGGTTAATTGCAGAGACTAATCGCATCGGCGATTCTAAAGAGACAATGCATGCGTGTGTGTGTTCCGGTGTGTGTGCTAAAAACTAACCGCTATGTGTACCGCTAAAACATTGAGTGTTGTTGCATGCTGAATAAAGACCTATGCAACAGGTCATGCATTATTATTATTATTTATTATTATAATTATTATTTATTATTATTATTATTATCCCATCGCTTCGGCGCGATACGGAAAGATGGAATTATCGATGCAGACGGTGCAGGGAGGTCAAGGACGAAACCCCCCCCCCTCGGTCCACTTGAGTGTCTTGTTTCTTCTCATTAACGCACCGTGGCGCTTACACACATTCTGATACCTGTGCGGCTACAAATTAATGCTGATGTCTGCTGCGTGGGCTTCGGTTTAGTGTTATCATCCCTGGTCATTACTCCTTTACCACCGTGTTACATGCCCACTGGGTAAACACTAGGCTGACGCCAGCACCAGCAGACAGCAAGATCAGTCTGCAGAGAGAGAGAGAGAGAGAGAGAGAGAGAGAGCGGGATAGATACAGATGGAGGAGAGGGAGAGAGAGAGGGAGAGAGGGAGAGAGAGAGAGAGAGAAAGAGAGAGAGAGAGAGAGAGAGAGAGAGAGAGAGAGAGAGAGAGAGAGAGAGAGAGAGAGAGAGAGAGAGAGAGAGGGAGGGGGATATGGAGAGAGAGATATGGAGGGAGTATTCATTAATTTGCTTGTGATTCATTATGGGCGAGTGTGCCAGGGAAAGCAGTGAGCTGTTATAAATGAGTAGGGTGAAGTGTGTTTGTGTGTGTGTGTGTGTGTGTGTGTGTGTGTGTGTGTGTGTGTGTGTGTGTGTGTGTGTGTGTGTGTGTGTGTGTGTGTGTGTGTGTGTGTGTGTGTGTGTGTGTGTGTGTGTGTGTGTGTGTGTGTGTGTGTGTGCGGGTGTGGGTGTGTGTGTGTGTGTGTGTGGGTGTGTGGGGGGTGGGGAGGGGGGCAGCACGGGGGGTTAAAAGATGGTTTTATTAATAAAATTACCCAGAGTTATCACACTCCACGGGACTGGTGGGCCAGGACAATTAATAGCGTATGGCGGTGTGTGTCTGTGTGTTTATGTGTGTGCGTGTGTGTGTGTGTGTGTGTGTGTGTGTGTGTGTGTGTGTGTGTGTGTGTGTGTGTGTGTGTGTGTGTGTGTGTGTGTGTGTGTGTGTGTGTGTGTGTGTGTGTGTGTGTGTGTGTGTGTGTGTGTGTGTGTGTGTGTGTGTGTGTGTGTGTGTGTGTGTGTGTGCGTGCGTGCGTGCGCGCGCGTGCGTGCGTGCGAGAGTGAGTGAGTACACACACACACTTACACACATTGGGTTCTTCTGCTGGACTGGTTGGAGGCATCAATACTTTAATTAGAGCAATAGAGGATTAAATACAGGCGGCTCACTTGGGCCCGGCTCTGGCCATTTACAACAAGCTTTTTTTATATCGTTTTGTCACTCCAACTCAGCAAACTTGCCAGGCCTCCCATGTCTCGCAGAAATATGATTTCCCCATAAATGGTCACTCACATGCCAATAAACTGGCCGCTTTGTTCAGTACATTTGGATAATGAATCATCACATACTCAAAGTGATCTGACACCTCCCCGGTGCACAAGTACAGAGAGAGGGACTGAGAGAGAGGGAGATAGAGAGAGGGAGAGAGAGAGGGAGAGAGAGAGATAGGGAGATAGAGATAGGGAGAGAGAGAGAGTAAGAGAGTAAGATAGTTTGAAATGCATGGACATGTCATTTCATAAGATATGGGGGTGTATTCCATTTTAGCATGAACAGCGTAAACAGAGGTTGCTTCTTATAAAGGTAAGGGCTGGGGACCAAGGAAATTACGTCTAGTTTTTTCTTTGGTCACGTTCACACCTACGTTTGTTTGTGAAATTGTTACTTTTGTTTTAGTTTTAATTTGTTCTGTTATGGTTCACATTGCCCATTGACAAACAAACGTTCTAAACAAAGCCATATGATCACGCTTTTTATTGGACATCGTTTTGAATCCCATACCTGACATTATGCTGTGAAAAAGCGGCTTAATGGCAATAATATTTCTTTAATTTTGGTTGTTTTGTCCTCATTCCTTTCGTCGGAGGCTGACAGGTTCACTCTGGGTTGCCAGGTTGTTAAGGAATAATATGAAGCCCGATTTAATTCATACAGTATCACTTAAACTTCATTAAAAACCTTTTTTGGTAAACATGATATTATTATGTGGCCAAATAATTCTCCACCACATGTTATGAAATAGACTACTATACGTTCTCCCATTTACTGTCAGTAATGAATTATACGCCACTGTCTAGGCTACTGTCACCTTAATTATGCATCCAAGGTATTTGAACAATGCCAGCTGTGGAAATAATGGTATGGCGATAAACAATCACACATTTGGGGAAAATCTGGGAAATGTCAACAAAAACTGTGCAATCAGCTTCTTTACATGTGCCATGTCTCTGGTCTTATTCTGCTTTTGGTTCGGTTTGCATTCACACATCAACTGAACCACTCCAGGGTTCACTTGGAGGCAGACCGAGACCGCCTCAAAAGGCAGTCCAGAGTGTGGTTGTTTGGTGTGGAGGATCTGATATTTGATTTGATTTGATTTGAAATCTTTATTTCGAACATGCAATGAATACAATGAATACAAACAAACAATAACAAAAGCAAAACACAACTCAATCTACATGTTCGAAAAGGAGGATTGATTACTGTGTTCAGATGGAAACGTTATCGGTGTGTATGCAGGGATGTTGTAGCTTTCTGACCTGTATCGATGCGTCCTGAGATGGAGGTATTTATTTAATCTCTACATTAATTGTGAAAAAAGCTATTTTGCATGTGTTCCTGTATTTATGCAAGATCTCTTTGCACCTAGAGTATAGCATGATATTCTTGCAATGATGATTAAATACAGCAGATGGCCTCATGTTTTGATTAACTAACACCAGCTGCTATATACAGACATACAGTGTCCAGGTAGAAACACATAAATCTTACTAGGCAGCATATTATAGTTGAATAGTATGAATGTATCATGATACCATGATGACTGCAGGAATGTCATGGCATTGCGAAGGTTACTCTTAAAAATTCATTGTTACTGTTTTATTAATGGTTTCAAATATACCCTAACCCTAACAAACCCAAACTGTGCATTCTACAACTAACTACAACTGATCTCAGCTGTCACTACAGCCTGGCCCAATTGGTGACATTGGACCATTAGGGGGAAAAGATGCATCTAGCCAATAGTCTTTTTGGAACTACCAGATAGAGAAACAGAGTGTCATTTAGCTGAGCTGTATACAAATCTGCTCTTCCTGGCAAATGCTGTACCTGTTGGCAAAAGTAGTAACAAACCCAAACCCAGGAAGCTTCCCATTCCTAGCTGTTGCCCAGAATAATAATAAGAGGATGGATCACAGCCACAACGTTGTCATGGAAGTTATTCAGCATTTGGAGGCAACACCATTTCTAACAGCACAATTTGTCTCCCGGTGGTAACAGGGAAGCCATGTTCTAGCAGTTTCCATGACAAGTCAAGTCAAGTCAAGAGTTCTATTTGTCACGACATACGAGTATACAATGAAATGCGGGTGGTCTTGCCCGCAACAATGTGCATAATGCAATAGTAATATATAATATAATCCAATAGAACGACATTGTGCAATAAAACAAGTAAACAGAGTAGGCATATCGGTATATGTACTTGAGCATGGTAGGACATGCTAGGTCCTGTGGTAGTGCAATACACTGTTTGCTACGGATGAGGCACTGGGTCTTTATGTGTATGCTATATTATACAATCTCAAGTTATACTATACTATTCTTAAAGTGACCTTTCCTTTTGTAAAGTGGCCATAAGTATGAGCGTGTGCAGCATGAGTGTGTGTTTGCTCATGTTAAAGTGGCTGCTAGTGTGTGAGTGTGTGCAGTGTGTGTGTCGTGTGTGTGCTCATGTGTGCTTGTGTGTGGAGAGTTCAGTGACCAAGGCTCTGATGGCCTGGGGGAAGAAGCTGAGCCGAAGTCTCTCTGTCCTAGTAGCTGATGTTCGCAGGCATCTGCCTGACCTCAGCAGCATGAACAGGCTGTTGTTGGGGTGGTGATGGTCTTTCATTATTCTGCCGGCTCTGGATTTGCACCTCTTGTTGTATAGAACCTGTAGGGGTGGTAGTGCAATACCCGTGGTACGCTCGGCTGAGCGCACCACTCTCTGTAGGGCCTTCTTGGCCTGTGCCGTACTGTTTTCATACCAGGCAGTGATGTTTCCAGTCAAGATGCTCTCTACAGCTCCGGAGTAGAATAACTGGAGTATCTTCCCAGATACTCTGAACTTCCTTAACTGTCTCAGGTGGTAGAGGCGCTGCTTCACCTTTTTTACGACTGAGTCTATGTGTGTTGTCCATGTCAGATCCAGAGATGTGGACCCCCAGGTACTTAAAGCTGCTCACCCTGTCCACGGTAGCCCCGTTTATCCTCAGTCGTGTGTGTGTCTCCTGCTGTCCTCTCCTATAATCCACGATCAGCTCCTTGGTTTTACCAATGTTCAGGAGCAGGCTGTTGTCCTGGCACCAGCGTTCCAGTACCTCAACCTCCTCCCGGTAGGCCTTCTCGTATTTCTCCGAGATCAGCCCCACCACCACTGTGTCGTCCGCAAACTTCACTATGGAGTTGGAGCTGAACTTGGCCACACTGTCATGTGTGTATAGTGAGTACAGCAGGGGGCTCAGAACACAGTCCTGGAGGGACCCGATGCTCAGGGTGATGGTGTTGGAGGTCTGACCCCCCACCCTGACCTCCCTGGGGCCTTTCACTCAGAAAGTCCAGTATCCAGGCGCTCAGAGCGGAGCTCAGACCCAGCTCGATCAGCTTGTCCACCAGTCTGGTGGGGACTATGGTGTTGAACGCTGAGCTGTAGTCAATGAACAACAGTCTCACATAGCCCCCCTTCTGACGGTCTAGGTGAGAGAGGGTGCTGTGCAGTACTTGGGAGACTGCATCGTCGGTGGACCTGTTTGGCCTGTATGCAAATTGCATAGGGTACATATCACTGGGGAGGGATGCACAAATGTGATCCTTGACCAGCCTCTCAAAACATTTCATGGCCACAGAGGTGAGTGCCACCGGTATGTAGTCATTGAGACCTGTTGGGGAGGGTTTCTTTGGTACCGGGATAATGGTAGACATCTTGAAGCAGGCAGGGACCACTGACTCCTCCAGGGATCGATTTTGGTGGTGAACACAGGGGCTAGCTGATTAGCACAGGACTTAAGTATGCGTCCTGTTATTCCATCTGGGCCAGCAGCCTTTCTGGTGTTCACCTGCATAAATGCTCTTCTCACACTGTGTACCGTCAATGAGAGAGCGTCCCTGCCCCCCGCGGATGCCCCCCCTCCACAACAGCCGGCGCGCCAGTGACGTCACTAGCCGTTGAGCTAGCGGCGCCACTGCTTGCACCAAACCGTGCGTAGAAGGTGTTGAGCTGGTCCGCGAGGGAGGCGTCGTCGCTCCCCATTGTCATTCTGTGCCATTTGTGCCTCCATCTTGTCGGAATACGTCTTTTTCGCAAGTTTAACAGCCTTGCGCAGAGTGTAGACTGTTGTATTGTACTCTTCCATGTTTCCTGACGACACTGACCCATCCTGTTATTATAATTTGAAGGATGTTGCTTTGCAAGCATTCCACTGCAAATGTCTGTCCCATAGAGAGTAATGTATAGAACGGACATTATCATACAAACTGATGCTCTGAGCTGTGGTAAACGCGGAAGGGTGAAATCATCAAACCATGAGGAGCTGTGTGATTCATTTGTTTGACGTGGTAGCCATTCAATTTGACATGTCTACCACTTTTTGTTTGGAGACCACATACAGTAGCTAGCCTGCTGAGCTGCCCCCTCTGAGCGCCTAACATTTTCATTATAGCTGACTTTACTTTCTAACAAGTCTTGACTGATGGATGTCGGGGGCAATGGACACGGCGGACAGACACAACCAGACCAGGTTAACCTGGTTCCAGTTCAGATGAACACCCATTCCTTTGTAGTGTTACTGATTTGGTAACTTTCACTCTAGTCATTCTGTGGCTAAAATTGATGAACGACAGATGAACCATATCCACAGCAACGAGCATCATCATGTCCCCAGTGAGGTAGATGTGCATATCCATGAAATAAGTGTGCTTATTACCCATCTATTCATTATTCTATATCTACAGTTAGGGATCTGTATCATGAGAATTGTATTGATACCGATACTGATACTGCTTATCCATATTGATACTTTGATTGATACTATAATAATTGACTGACCATAATTCATTGGTCAGTCGTCCCTACGAACATTGGTCATTGCAAACAGCAACTTCTACTGGTCAGTCGGGGCGCCTGTTAAGCAGGGATGGGATTTGGGGGTAATATCGTGCAACGACCAGGAAGGGAATTGGCAACAACCAAAAAAAATTATAATATCTAGAATTTGGTGCAGAAAATTAAGACGTGTGTGTTTGTATTAGGGTGCTATCTTACCTGGTGCCCTTCCTGTCTCCACTGCTAGTCATGGTTCATGAAACTGCCATGACCGGACCCCCCAAGTTAACGAGAGCTGGGTGGTGATCCGAGCTTGCTCAGTAGTGGTAGAAATATGTTATCCAACTGTTGAGTCATCTATTGTGATAATCCATGGTTGTTCTTAGCCATAGCAGTCTCAGATATTAGCTATTCATTAGCAGTATCCAGAACTATCATTATATTAAAAGCGCTTACGTTAGTTTGCGGACATTATGTTAGGTTAACTTAGCTTAGGAGTCAATGGTAATGTGGTATTATTCCCAGTTTTCCAAACTAAATATTTTTGTCTCAAGTTCTGCAATATTCTGTTATTGCAGCTGCAAGTGAGCCCACAGGTTTGAACGTACACTACATAATTTTGTCATCCGGACACTTGCAATTTGAAATATGAATATAGAATATAGAATAGCAGGCCTATAAATGACCTTATTATGGCCAAGTGATCTATGGATTGGGCCAAATATTTTCTTTCCAATCGCAGAGTTAAATCTGGATTTAGTACCACCAGGCACTCATAACAGGGCAGCAAAGGCTGTGAATGCAATCTACTGTAAGTACACTACAGTTACTTTTGTATAATGTCCATAGCTCCGCCATTTTTCACCAGATTGCAATTTTTTTTGACGTTCACAGAAAGGTAAAGAAACAATATTGTATGCCAATAACGTTCAGGTTTGTTTGACCCGTGATGCGAAAATAATGTCAATATCTGTTTTTTACATCAGCCAGCTGCAGCTGCACACGGCTGGTGTGAGCTGGGTAGTGTAGTATTTATAAACTCATATTTAGCTTATAGCACTTAAAATCATTGGTAAACAAACGTAGTGCTGCTGCTGCAAATGTACACTTTGACTGCTGTTTTGATAGGGTTAGGGTTAGGGTATTTACTCTTGGCTACATTTGAAAAAGAAACGCAAAATTAATTAATACGGACTGTATTTATCTATTTATGACATGAAATAAATCTCAACCCGGTCCCGGGCCGATCAGGCTTAAGGGGTTACGCATTGACACTTATGAGCGTCGGAAACTAGTTAAAATTACAAGTTATACTATTATACTATTTTTTTAAAGCTCACGTCTCTTCTACAAATTCAAATTGGCCCATGTTCAAGATGTTGTGATTCATTCATAAGAATGATAAATAGCCTAAATAGGACATTTGTGTATTCCTTTAATGGTAAATGGTAAATGGCTGCATTTATATAGCACTTTTATCCAAAGTGCTTTACAATTAGTTGCTCACATTTTACCCATTCACTCACACATTCACACACCGATGGCGGAGGCAATCATGCAAGGTACAAGATACAAGATACAAGAGTTTTATTTGTCACGGCATACAGGTATACAGTGAAATGTGGGGGGTCTCGCCCGCAACGATGTGCATAATACAAGTAATAATATAATATAAGAGTCCAACCAATAGAGCGACATAGTGCAATAAACAAGTAAACAAAGTAGGCATATCGGTATCTGTACATGAGCTATTTACAGAGCATGCCACAGGTCCTGTGGCAGTGCAGTACACTGTTAGCTACGGATGAGGCATTGGGTCTTTATGTACACTGCTATACAATGTTATATTATACGATCTCAAGCTATACTATTCTTAAAGTAATCTTTCCTTCTGTAAAGTGTCCGTAGTGTGAGCGTGTGCAGCATGAGTGTGTGTGTGCTCATGTTAAAGTGGCTGCTAGTTTGTGAGTGTGTACAGTGTGTGTGTTGTGTGTGTGCTCATGTGTGATTGTGCGTGGATAGTTCAGTGTTCAAGGCTCTGATGGCCTGTGGAAAGAAGCTGAGCCTAAGTATCTCTGTCCTCGTTACTGGTGCTTGCAGGCGTTTGCCTGACCGCAGCAGCATGAACAGGCTGTTGTTGGGGTGGTGAGGGTATTTCATTATACTGCAGGCTCTGGATTTGCACCTCTTGTTGTATAGGACCTGCAGGGTTGGTAGTGCAATACCCGTGGTACGCTCGGCTGAGCGCACCACTCTCTGTAGGGCCTTCTTGTCCTGTGCCGTGCTATTGCCATACCAAGCAGTGATGTTTCCAGTCAAGATGCTCTCTACAGCTCCGGAGTAGAAGGACTGGAGTATCTTCCCAGATACTCTGAACTTCCTTAACTGTCTCAGGTGGTAGAGGCGCTGCTCTGCCTTTTTTACGTGTGTTGTCCATGTCAGGTCCTCTGAGATGTGGACCCCCAGGTACTTGAAGCTGCTCACCCTGTCCACGGTAGCCCCGTTTATCCTCAGTGGTGTGTGTGTCTCCTGCTGTCTCCTCCTAAAATCCACGATCAGCTCCTTGGTTTTACCAATGTTCAGGAGCAGGCTGTTGTCCTGGCACCAGCGTTCCAGTACCTCAACCTCCTCCCGGTAGGCTTTCTCGTCGTTGTCCGAGATCAGCCCCACCATAGGGGTTAAGTGTCTTGCTCAAGGACACTTCAACACGCTGCCCGGGAGGAGCGGGAATCGAACCGGGAACCTCCAGATTACCAGATGATTGCTCTACCTCCTGAGCCACTGTCACCCCGCACTGTCACTGTCCGCACTGTCGAGCGGATACTGCCCCAGTTCCAATAACGTAGTTTTATCTCTTTGTCTCTCTTTTCATTAAAAACTATTACTAATATTTCCGTGGGTCCAAACGAAGGAACAGGGTAGTCCTACAGGTCGTTTTTGGACAGCAGTTCTACAGGTAGTCTTTGGCAGTGAACAGATGGTGCGCCTTGGCAGAGTGCTGCATCAATGGAGCTGGAAACTTTTTTTCCAGAATAATACGATGAATATCTGTGTAATAAAAATATCTGTGTCCATCCCATTATCTGTGCTTTCCCAAATTCATATTTGGATTCAGGCTCATCCCTACTGGATACCATGTAGGCATGTTTATAGTTAGACGTTCCATTAGCTATTTGCGCACTCTATGTGTCAAGAAGGCTGATGGGCAGGCAAATGAACATGATCAAAGTATGCTGTTATGTTTTAAGTATAAGCTCCTGAGGAAATGGTGGGAATGCACACAATTTACCTTCTAGGGCAACACCAACTGGCAATATCAAAACAATGATAAATAATAATAAAAAAAAAAAAAACGTTCAGCCATTTTGCACCCAGTGCCCCAGACACTCTCTGAAAGTCCCCTGGGGGTGGGTTTGTACAGCCCCCCATTGATAAACCCTACCCTAGCTCTCGCCAGATGCTTCTGACAGTTTCGTTTTTTTCTAGTTCATGGACTGTATTTATTTTCTAATTGGGTGTTAGTTGAGCAGTCTTTGATGGCATATTAAATCAGAGAGTGTGTGTGTGTCTGTGTGTGTGTGTGTGTGTGTGTGTGTGTGTGTGTGTGTGTGTGTGTGTGTGTGTGTGTGTGTGTGTGTGTGTGTGTGTGTGTGTGTGTGTGTGTGTGTGTGTGTGTGTGTGTGTGTGTGTGTGTGTGTGTGTGTGTGTGTGTGTGTGTGTATGATGAAAGTATGTGTGTGATGTGTATGTGACACACACACACACGCACACACACACACACACACACACACACACACACACACACACACACACACACACACACACACACACACACACACACACACACACGTACACATGCACACATATACAGTAGCTACATACACACACATGCACACCTACTTCAATAACTCTCCTCCGCTGTAATAATCCAAGCTTTAATTAGTGAAATCCAGGTCTGATTGTGACATCACACGACTGTCATCAAAGAGCAACAAAGCAGCTTAGGAAGTGAAGCTGTGAGACTGAGCGCGTGTCCGACATCGTGTTCCAGGAGCCACGTTTACTGGCAGGAAGATGAGAGGTTTGCTTTGTTATCTCACCTCGTTACATCACTCTCTCCTCTATCGTCTCCTCTCTATTATCCTCCCTTGCCATCCCCCCCTCTCACTTCCCCCTGTTTCTCACCCCCTTCCCCCCTCAAATCACTCTCCCTCCTCTACATCTCTCCAGTCTCCCTCTGTTCGCAGTCGAATCCCCATCATTCCACTAACTCGGTCACACGGATGCCTTGTTAAACACTTTGAAGCAGTTAAGATCAGAGACCTTGACAAGCAGCGGTGAAACGTGGCGGTGAAACTCCTGATTATACGGATTTAGACAGAAGACGGGCACTTTGCCCACCCCCCCCCCCCCCCCCTCTTTGAAACTGTCCATAATATCCAAGGAATCAGTGTGTAGCTACTTTCTGCTAGAGCTGCATGTCTCCACCGAAAGGTAGAGAAAACCCAGGCCCACAAAATGTCTAGTGATTATATTCTATTCTATTCTATTATTTTCGACTCTGCTCGTATGCCTGTGTTTAGAGATGTTTGGACCCATTGCATATTATGTGTATACATCACATTTGCATTTTGTCATTTAGCTGACACTTTTATCCAAAATGACTTACAGGTTTTGTACAACAAGTCAGCAGTAAGGGTACAACTCTATCAGCTGAGTAACAATGGGCCTCATGCATGAAGCGGTATAAGAACATAATTCGTTCTTAACTAGCATTTCCTCTTACTTTGTTCTTACCTGGGATTCAGCAAAGTTTTCTTATTGTTGCTTTTTTCTCAGGCAAGAACAAATTATAAGAGTGGTCCAGAGCACTCTTACCAAAATAAGAAATTATTACCCAAAAAAAGCCTACCATTGATTAACACTTCCTGCGCCAAAAACGTCGTACAACGGGTTTCAAGTTCATGCTAATTCTGCCAGATCACGGCGTACAACGTTATTTTGATCATATTTCATATTTTCACCATGGTATTCATATTTCCCTCACGGAGGCTGGTCTGATGCTGTGAGACTCGGCACAACTCTGCAACGCTTCAATACTGCCACCTGGTGGATGATCGGCGAGTTGCCAAACCGGACATGCCGGTTGGATATCGGTGCGTCTCCTAAATACGTCCGGCCACTCGCTTATCGTTGCGGGACTCAAGACACACGTCCATGTGTAGCGATCGCTGCCATAACTCAATAATCGACATGATTTGGGCTGTTATTATTATTATACAAACTGGAAATGGATCGCCTCGATCCCCATCAAATAACTGGGATATTTTTGCTCCAGTGTCATCGCCCAACGGTAAGAGGAGGCTGCCGTGACTTTCAGCATTTTTGTTTATTATTATCCATGCAAACTGCTCTGATCTATATATCACCCATACTACATGAAGCATTTAACAACGATCACGGAATTATAAACGACCCCCCCCCCCCCCCCCCCCCCCCGTTCACCCGCGCATGATCAGTCATAACGTTTAGAACCATGTACAGTTGAAATGTTTTATATATCGTGGATCGGAACCAAAAGACATTTGATAATCTATATATGCATTTATGCCTATATCTCACATTCTAGGAATTACTGCAGAAAACGATCAAAACATATTTATATGCTAGACGGTATTTTCGTATAAATGTGTGAATGAAAAAGTAAAACGTTCCTACATCCTGAACGATAGATAATCGATGTTGAATGGGCCATAGTAATGTCAATTTAGCAATACAATTTAAAAAGTTATAGCCGTACAAAGAAGGTGAACATATCCATAGACTTACAGTGCTGGCAGACAATGGTATAAGCTGATCAAACTCTGTGGCAGTTAATGTGTTAATTGCCCCCAAATACGACTTAAAAAATACAGAACTTTTCAATAATAATAATAATTATTATTATAACTTATTGCGTGTGTTCTGCCTGAAATGGATTATATGTTGCTGTTAGAACAGTTATGATCTGGCCGCCCAGGCCATTGATTGATTGAAGATGTTATTAATAGATTGCAGAATGGGTACAATACAGTACAGCTCAATACACACAATTGTTAAGGGGAGGCAGACCAGAGAAAGACTTTCGTCTTGTTTACATCAGGGTCCCCCATTTATGACATACACAACATACAGATATACAGATATATATCATGACATTTATGACATGACACAGATATGCAGTACTGTATACGTAGCATAGAACGCATATTTAGAGATCGTCTATATCAGTGGTTCCCAAACTTCTGTTTTATGCGGACCACTAGATTGTTATCAAGAACATTTGCAGACCACCTCGTATGCAAACAGTAAAACATAAATAAATAAACAACTGACTTAAACCCAGTAATACACGAGACCCTCTTCTTGGACCAAGTAGGTTTCGTCGATAATCCAATGTACAGTTACCCCCACCCGCCTACCCATCCCCCCCACCCCACCCCACCCACCCAACCACCTCCAATGTACAGTTCCCCCCACCCCACCTACCCACCCCCCCACCTCATCCAATGTACAGTTTCTACATCAAATGTATATACTCTCTTTTGTTTACTCTTTTTGTATCACAAACAGTACTGTATTTGTAGATCTGGTATGTCATGAGTACTGTCTATCTGTATGTAATATGTTATGATGAATTGAAAATGGGGGACCCTGATGTAAACAAGATGAAAATCTTTTTCTGGTCTGCATCCCCTTAACAATTGTGTGTATTGAGCCGTACTGTATTGTACCCATTCTGCAATCTCATTTTCCCATTTTCAATCAATCAATACCTGTGTCGCGGGCACTGCGTTCCATTCTCAGAATGGATTTGAGATATATGTCATCCAGTTTGACTTGAAACACACGCGGCACTGTACTATGCGCACTGCCAGTCATCAGGCTATATGCAGAGATATTCAGACTCTAGATCTATTTGCAGAGCCAGATGAGTGGCAACCTGTGCGATTGGCTCTTGACAACGCACAGTCGTTCAGTATTGACAAAGCCTACAGTACTTTGCTGGAACGATTCATTTTGCACGTACTGTATACAGTACGTGTGTATGCGCGCACTGCAGGAGGTGGCCAGAAGCATGCAACTAGCCGCCAACTACTATTATACTACTGTATTAATACAGTATATTCCACTATATAGCTATTGGTGCTGTATGATGACAATACATTTGATTCCTATCTCATTTTGATCCATCGCAAAGTGCTCAAGCGCTTGAATAGGGCCGGGGGATCCAATGCAGACCCACGGCTCTCGTATTATAATGAGCCTGTGAGGCGTGTCTCTGTATGCAAATGACTTGCGCGAGAACACGCATCCAGTTTAGAATGAGTGGGAGTCACCACTCAAAAAACGTGGGTAAGAACAGATTTGTACTTTAAGAACGGCTTGATGAATGTGGCGGTGGCTTTTCTTATTGTTCTCTTAACAGACAGGTAAGCAAGAATATAAGAAAAATAATAAGATAGTATTGTTGAATGATGTTCATGAAAGTGTTCAGACTTGAGTGCTACTGTTACGTACCCCAGTGGGGAGACGCAACACTAGGCCACAGACAGGATAGGTGAGGGTGCAGTGACACAAAACACAAGAAACAATTTGCAAAATAATAATATTTATTTCACAAACACAAACTCGGCAACACAGAGCAAGGCGGACTTACCAGTGAGCACCAAATGAAATATCAAAAAGAAATAAAAGCCCACCCCCCCCCTTACATGCGCGGACGCCCCAAAGTACAGGTGGTGGTGCTCACTACATTTACATTTACATTTAGTCATTTAGCTGACGCTTTTATCCAAAGCGACTTACAAGTTCTGTACGACAAGACAGCAAGAAGGGTATAACTCTATCAGCTGAGTAACAATGTTCATCAAAGTGTTGCGTGTTACAGTGTAGGTTAGTTTATTAGGACAAGTGCATGACAGTAAGGTTAGTCGGGGTTAGATTATTTTTTTTTTCTAAGGCTGGTGTCTTTAACAGTAGGTCACCTACGTGATGCAAAATGTAGACCCAGGGTATCTTCCTGTCCTCGATGTCCCTGTGTGCGAAACAAAAGATTAATAAACAAAGAAAAACAATCACCATAGGCTGGGTGATACAAGAGAACAAATGTTAACAGAAATGTGCAATAAACTAATGACCTGAATGCAATACAATAAACCAGAGCTTCAGGTACCAGCTCTACACCAAATACACAACACTGACAATAATTCCTATGCTAACAAACAATGAACCAGAGCTTTCACCAGCTCTCACACACAATGAGCTCACACAGAGCTTTGACCAGGGCCCTATTCCCCGTACCTGGTTCAACTAAGTCGATCAAGAGTCCCATTATCCAGATTCAATTAACCCGATGTTTGAAGCCGGGATTTTCCTGTTCCTCGAAGGTGGATTCAGTCTCGTTAACTCGAACCAGACTTGAGACCCAGGATAAGTGCGCGCTGCCGCTTCAGTTGAAAAGCCAGCAAGTATCGAGAGCAGAAACCCTGATTTTCTAACGGCATTGATTGATCCTCTTTTTGCAATGTAAATACTTTGGTGCACGTTTAGAGCTATATAAAGAATGACATCCTCAATGCATGTAGATTTATAATATTTTAACTTAAAACTAGGCTACTTTTGCGTATAATCATTAATATTATATTCCAAAAAAATTATATTGGAAGCGCAGGGTTTCGAACTCGGGCCGTCGGGTTGACAGGTTTGAGCACTAGCCGTTGGACCACTGTGCCAGGCGTGATATGTTCATTGTATATCCATCAATGGACAAAGACCCGTGTTTCGAATATTTTTCTTTTGAATGAAGTTTTATCTCTTTATTCTCAAATGCATTAATGTGACGTCAACGGCTCATTCAATTTCTCAAATCCGTCAAACAGCGCATCTCATCAGACATTTTAATCCCAGTTACAATATCACAATAACGTGTGAGTGATGATACAATTCAACAATCCTGGGCGGCTAGGTGGTGTAGTGGTCTAAGGCACTCGCCACCAGTGTGGAGACGCTAGGATTCGCGTGTTCGAATCCAGCTCTCCACATTGTTTTTCAGTTTGGCTGGTCGTCCGCAGTAATACACATTGGCCGTATTACGGGGAGGGAAAACTGAAGGGTGGGGATCGAACGTTGTGAACAAGCGACTCCTACAAGTCGGTTGGTGCGCCTGCGCAGTAGAATCAGGAAGTGTCGGGGGCAGCGTGAGCCTCCCACGCGTTACTCCTCGACACTGAGAGATCGAGCTGCGCAGGTGAAAAGATGCGACTGCTGTTACCTCAAGTACCGGAGGGGACTTGTGCTATGTATGACTTAGTCCACATTGCAGCCGGCTTGTGGGAGGCAAGAAACAGCGTTCGTGACAGGGGAGGATTGAATTGGATGATACGAAATTGGGATGGGAGAAAATATAGAAAAATGGGAGAAAAAGTGGATCAAAAAAAAAACAATTCAACAATCCTCAGAGTCCTCGTAATTCATAATCCACAAGAACCACAATCCACGCATAGACACTTTAATTTTATGCTTGAATGAAACACAATCCGAGAATATATGAAACTAATCAGAGCCAAACGGCCCATAGGTGTCATTCATTAAAAATATCCCCGCGGGATTCACATTTGCAATGTGCCTGCAGCGTGTATCGCACTCCGAGCGCCGTATATGACGTGCATTATTTTATTTAGGTCAAAGTAAATCTATAGGCTGAATATGATTTATTATCAGCATTTGGTTCTATTATTATACATTTCAAAAGCCCCCTCTAGGAAAACGAAGCACAGAAACATAATTCAGAATGGTATAAATGGGATCTCTAGACTGTGAGAATCATTTCAGGAAGCAAGCTGTCATTTATTTGCGGGGGCATGGCCATGGTTCATCCGGCTAACTGAACTTAACCCTGCTCTCGACCAGGCTCAAACTTTTTGATCTGTTGTCATGGTGATTTAGACAATCGAGCGTCGGGGAACAGAAAGGTCCGGCTTAAGTCAGGCTATACTGGAAATTATCCGGCTAACTCAGTTAGCCAGGTACGGGGAACGGGGCCTAGCTCTCACACCAAAACTAGCTAAGAGCCTCAGCTCTATACCAAAACACATCAAAGAGCTCTCCCACACAGACACAGCATAGTTACCACAACCAAACGAACCAGGGAGCTAACTAACACTGCACACAAATGGGTATATGAAGGAGTGTGGATCCTGATTGCCTGACGAGCCTCAGCTGCTGCTGTTGTCGCTGGAACTGAGGCCATGTCCCCACGTATATGGATCTTTTGCCAAACGCACATTTTATTCCACGATTGGGCCTCTCATCCACACGTAAAGGGTGTTTTCAGAGATATAAACGGAGACTTTCTTAAACGCATTTTAAAGTGAAGATTTTCCAAAATATCCGTTCAGTGGATCCGTGCAGCCACTGTAAACGCATAGTCTAGATAAACGATGACGCCACAGCTCATTATGCATGCTCAGACTGTTGTTCTATCTATGGCAATACAATAGGCACCCGTATAGCGCACGGAGGCAATAAGATGGACAGCGCCTGGTGCTGAAATGACAGACAGAAATAGCATGTGGTAGCATATGGTAACTCAGTTACGTCTATTCTGCATCGAACATTGTACATATGTCTATACTGAACACTGTGACCTCATTTTCTACTTCTAAATTACATGCTATACTATGTTATTTGATACTATCTTGTCTAGCACAGTCTCTGGAGCGTAACAGTAAGAAGCATTTTGTATGAAAGTATTCTGTACTTCTGTATGACAACTATTAAAGAAACTTGAAACATGTAGTTTCTTCCCCCTCGAATGTATATATTTTCTCTTATTGATCTCTGCCTCTTAAGCAGTACTGTATATTTGTATATCGTGTATATCATTCATGAATGTCTAGATGTAACAGCTACTGTATACTCCAGTGCCGACAGATTCGGCCATCAGACGCTGCTTGCGTGTAATAGGGATGTATCTGTTATTTAGTTATACTGGACATTTTCGTTTACATAAGTAGATGCTTCGTTTCTGTTTATTTATTAAGTTAATATAAACCATGTTTCGAACGTTTTTGAGGTTGTTAAACACACGCTTTTGATTTATTTAAGTGGTGAGTGGCGTTTTTTTTTTTTTTGCATTCTAAATTCAGTTAATAGACTCGCTACAGGAGAGGTCTGCACCTGATGCGCTCTGATGTTGTGGATAGTTGAGGATGTTGGCACCACGCCTGAGTGGTCCCAGAATGACCTAATAATAACTTAACATTATTAGTTGAATAGTTACTGTACAGGAATTACAGGAATCATTTGAATATGAGTTACGTGAATATAGCTTGCCCATGGACACAGACATTCATACGCATTAACAGCTCCGTATTCTAATACACACTTGGCACTTATATCATACAGTAATGTCAAATAAGATATTGAAAGATGAAGGATGAAGTTACAAATGAAAAGGGTCAAAAGCACTTACTATTTGACAATTCTACAGCGCACAATGGGTTTTAAACTGATGTCAAATCGGAGCGAAAAAAGCTTAATCCGCTTCAAGAAGACTACATCAGGTGCTGTATAATAATTACAACAATTGCATTGTTACTGTTCACATGTGTGGTGCCGTCACAGTTATAAAAGGATACAGTTTGAATGACCTATGGAGAAACGGATCGTTTCTCTATTTAATATGCATGCGCCAGAAGAAAACAACAATAACAATGGCGGATACACAAAGGGTCCTGTACATTCTCTTGGCAATGTTCGCACTTATTGCAGTTTTGCAACTTAACCTGGCATTGCTTCACCAGCTGCACCACTCCATTCGCACACGAATGCGTCTGCTGCACCCATTCCTGAGTCCACAGCGTCCGCGGTTCAAAGTCCGCCAGAGACGACATTTTTGGATCAGACCCGGTCGAACCAGCAGATGGTGGGACAACTTTGAGACTGGGATTGTCATTGACGAGGAGTGGAAGGAGAACTTTCAAATGTCCAGAGCATCACTCATAACATTGAGTGAGCTCCTTCGTCCACATATAGAAGGGAAATCAACGGTGATGAGAGCTCCAGTGGGTGTGTTGAAGAAGGTTGCATGTACACTGTACTACCTCAGTGATGAGGGGCAACTGAGGAAGACGGCTAACGCCTTTGGCTTGTCACAACAGTGTGTCTCGACCATTGTGAGACGGGTCTGCACGGCCATAACAGTCCATCTAGGCCCAAGGTACATCAGGCTGCCCTTCACAGAACCCGAAGCAAGCATACTTGTCGCCGGGTTTGAACGTGCACACGGTATGCCGCAGTGCTTGGGAGCAATCGACGGGACTCATATTGAAGTCAAACAGCCACCCATGAACTCCATGGATTACATCAATCGAAAGGGAAGATATTCGCTCAACGTCCAAGCCACATGCTATTACAAATATACATTCATGGATGTTGTAATCAAATGGCCCGGGAGCGTTCACGACGCTCGAGTGTTCGCCAATTCCAGCTTGAGCTCTCATTTCAAAACTGGCCGTATTCCTGCATTAAGGAAACAGATTGTGGAAGGCGAGCAACCTATCCCGATATTCCTGCTCGGGGACCCGGCCTATCCCTTAATGCCTTTCCTCATGAAGGAGTATGCGAGTGGTGGCCGCAACCCCCAAGAGCAGTACTTTGGCACGTCTCTGTGTCAAGGACAAATGGTCATCGAATGTGCCTTTGGGCGACTGAAGGCGAGGTTTGGAGCGCTTAGAAGGGCTATGGATATCAACCTGGCTGAACTCCCTTCTGTGATATATGCATGTTTTGTCCTACACAATTACTGCAAGGCCTGTAAAGAGTCTGTTGATGACTGTAGCATGATGGCAGCCAGGCAATTCGACCAGGAACACCAGCCCCCCACGCAGAATAACTGACTGTAATGAAGCTGAAGGAAAGAGAGTCAGAAGGGTACTTACCATATTCCTTGATCCTTAAGGTAGCTCCATTGAGCATTTATTTTGTGTTTAAATAGCTCTATTGTGAGCATTTATTTTGTGTTTAAATAGCTCTATTGTGAGCATTTATTTTGTGTTTAAATAGCTCCATTGTGAGCATTTATTTTGTGTTTAAATAGCTCTATTGTGAGCATCTATTTTGTGTTTAAATAGCTCTATTGTGAGCATCTATTTTGTGTTTAAATAGCTCCATTGAGAGCATCTATTTTGTGTTTAAATAGCTCCATTGAGCATTTATTTTGTGTTTAAATAGCTCCATTGAGAGCATCTATTTTGTGTTTAAATAGCTCCATTGAGCATTTATTTTGTGTTTAAATAGCTCTATTGTGAGCATCTATTTTGTGTTTAAATAGCTCCATTGAGAGCATCTGTTTTGTGTTTAAATAGCTCCATTGAGCATTTATTTTGTGTTTAAATAGCTCCATTGAGCATTTATTTTGTGTTTAAATAGCTCTATTGTGAGCATCTATTTTGTGTTTAAATAGCTCCATTGTGAGCATTTATTTTGTGTTTAAATAGCTCTATTGTGAGCATCTATTTTGTGTTTAAATGTTTAGCTTATACTGTCGATTCTGCTTATGTGCAACATAGGTTAGAAGTGCAATGTAACAAAAGTATGCATTAGTGCAATATTACCTGAAATAATATCCACATCTAGGATATGTATAGCTATACATTCAATGTGTTATTATGTGCAACAAATAACAAATGGCAGATAAATGTAAACAATAGGCTTTATTACAGACCAAAGTATACTGTGCAAAGAACATAAACGTGCCTAACAAAACGTTCAATCAAAAAAGGAGTCCTCAAAAAGGGCCTGCAGGTAGGAGAATGGAGCAGGATGCTGGGGTGTGGTATCCGGTGGTGGAGGAATCAATGTGTGTGATTGTTGGGGTTGGGGGTTAGGCAGTGTGGTATCCGGTGGTGGAGGAATCACTGTGTGTGATTGTTGGGGTTGGGGGTTATGCAGTGTGGTATCCGGTGGTGGAGGAATCACTGTGTGTGATTGTTGGGGTTGGGGGTTAGGCAGTGTGGTATCCGGTGGTGGAGGAATCGCTGTGTGTGATTGTTGGGGTTCGGGGTTAGACATGGGTGTGGTATTTGGTGGTGGAGGATAAACTGTGTGTGATTGTTGGGGTTCGGGGTTAGACATGGGTGCAGTGGCGGCCGCCACTGGGGGGCGCTAGGGCGCCGCCCCCCCTGGTAAAGAGAGCAGGAGAAGAAGAAAATATTTTATTTTTATTTTAGACCCCTAAAAATTAAATAAACATGTTTAAAATGAATAATATTTACTCATTTTAAGTATGTTTGTGTTTCCAATGCACAATATAACGTTAAAATATAAAATATTAATAATCGTTTTCCTGAACAGGAAGTGACGATTATGTCTGATAAAGAACGTTCCATTACCGTAGCCGCATTTCTGCTGCCGTATTTCTCTCGGGCTAGACGCAATAGCGCTCTGAGTGCGCGTCACTGTTTCATCGCTGTATCCGTCGCAGCCAATCAGTGCGTAACGCGTTGTGCGTTGAAATATGATGTTTATGATGGAAGCCGGGCGCGATTTGAAGCGGTCTAGGCAAGCGTTTAGAATTTCTGTCTAGAATTTCCATAGCCGCATTTCGCGGAGACGCTCTCTGATTGGCCGACGCGGCGATGCCAGTTTTTTCCTTAGCCACAGTTTGCAACATGTTCGAGGCTGGGTGTTGTGAACTTGTGATTCAGTCTGGAGTCTGGACAGTGGGCAGTGAGTGGAATGTATATACATCGACAACAGTCTGGGGGACAGTCAGTGGACATACACTTTATTAAGCCCTCCGGCTGGACCATGTTTCAATTAAACAAAGTGAGTTAATTCTCTCTCTCTCTCTCTCTCTCTCTCTCTCTTAGCCAACTCAGCTAACTTGGTAACTTGTTTAAAATGACAAAATATACATATGTGTTTATTATTGAATCGATCTGACATCATCTGAGAGAGAGAGAGAGAGAGAGAGAGAAAGAGAAAGAGAGAGAGAGCGATAGAGATAGAGAGAGAGCGAGAAAGAGAGAGAGAGAGAGAGAGAGAGAGAGAGAGAGAGAGAGAGAGAGAGAGAGAGAGAAGAGAGAGAGAGCGAGAAAGAGAGAGAGAGAGAGAGAGAGAGAGAGAGAGAGAGAGAGAGAGAGCTGTGCGTGTTTGTGTTGGGCTATTGGAAACGTGGTTGCATTTGACTGACTGTGATCATATATTGATCGATGGCAATGGTGATAATATTCGCCAATGCGTGCCTTGTACATGTTTGCAAAATGTTTGGTATAGCGCCCCTAGTGGAGAAGAATCCACGAGCCGCCACTGCATGAGTGTGGTATTTGGTGGTGGAGGATAAACTGTGTGTGATCGACTATGGTGGGGTTGGGGGTTAGAGAGTGTGGTATTTGGTGGTAGAGGATAAACTGTGTGATCGACTATGGTGGGGTTGGGGGTTAGAGAGTGTGGTATTTGGTGGTGGAGGATAAACTGTGTGTGATTGACTATGGTGGGGTTGGGGGTTAGAGAGTGTGGTATTTGGTGGTGGAGGATAAACTGTGTGTGATCGACTATGGTGGGGTTGGGGGTTAGGCATCTGTGTGTATGTGTAAGTGCTACTTTGGGGTTGTGCGTAGTATGGTGGTGGCTGGGTAGGTTGTTGGACCATTTGAATTTCTTTGAAGTTCTCTGTGTTCTGTGTTTCTGCCCTCTCCATTAGTTCCACCATACGCCTCTTCAACTGCATGCCTTATTGGGCCATGTTGTCCCCTGAAGCCTTCCGGTTGAGTCGGTCATATATGTGCCCAGTCAGTCTGGCCTGTAATAGAACAAGAGAATACATGACTTACAAATAGAACATCATTTAGGAATAAGCAATAGAGAGCAATATGCATAATAGCCAATGTACATAACCATGCAAGTTGTGTTTCACGTCAACCAATCAGTGAAGACCAGTCAAACGTACCTGAAGTAGATCCCGTCGCTCCTTAACGACCGAGGCAGACACCCCGGCAGTCACAGACATGGTGTCTGAGTCATCTGTCTCAGTATCTCCAGGTTCCAGAGTGGTAAGGGAGGTTTCGTCCACATTAAGCTCTGTTGACTCGATGCCAGACAGTATGGGGTTGGTTGCGGGCGAGCCGCCCCAAATCTGCGCACAGAGCTCGAAGTAGAGCATAACCACTCTACCGCGTCCACTTCGGCGTCCTGTATCGACTGACGGTACTTCGCACGGACGTTCTTCAGCTTGGTCAAGAGTATCACCTTGTTCAAGCTGTCTTCTGAATGAGGGAACTCTTTCCCCAGATTAGCAGCATCATCCTTGTTAGGATATTGTTCCTGGAACTCTGAAAATATGTCGACATATTTGGTGTAGCACGACTCCCAGTCAACGTTCTCCTGTGTCTTAGTCGTCTTGTACTGTAGAGTTACACCTCGTCATCTGTCCATACAAAGGAATCACGTTTTGCTGTCTGTTTCGCCATAACTTCTTTTTTTGACAGGTTTTTCTGTCACTACAGGATTTCAATTTGTAGTTGCCGGCGCCAATGAAAATCAGCTCACTACGCATGCTCAGACTATGGTGGGCCGTAATAATATCTGGCCCGTCAGATTGTTTGGCGAATATTACTTTACTATTTCTCTAATATATATCAGACCGACTATGTCCTAACTATGTCCTTATTACACCTTGTTTTGTCCATATAGGCAGTAGCGCTTTGAAGTAATAATGACTTCGGTGGACAGCGCCTTGGTGCTGAAATGTCATTCAAACTGGAACGTGAACAGTACAATGCAATTAATGAATGTCTTCTTGTAATTAGTATATATATATTATACTAATTACAACAAGACATTCATTAATTTGTATGTCAAATATAAAATGTCAATATAGCCAGTGGAAATGCTAGGAATGGTGAAGTGGGCTGGGTGAACCAATGGACAATTCCTATCATTTCTCTGTCGTCCTGACCGCTCGTACCACCATGGTATTTGGGGTATCGCTTATCGCCACCTGCTGGCCCGCATGCTTGTTGGAGCAATTCATATGCGTTTATGTGTTTGTGTCTGGATGGAGTTTTTTTTTTAACACTGTGGTGTGGACGGGGATTTTATTTTAAACAGAGCCTGAGAATATCCGTTTGGCAAAAGATCCATATACGCGAGGACATGGCCTGAGACACCTGAGAGTGGGGATATGTAGACACAAGAGGGAGACAAGACAACAACAAACAAAACATGCCTAATATACAACAGATAACATACATTACTCCCTCTATATACATACATAAGGACACCGTCCGTAACAGCTACAGTGTTGAGTATATGTTAGTATAGGAAGAGTACATGACAGTATAGGCCAGTAAGAAGGTTATATTGATTGAAACCTTTATTTTAATTTTTTTTATGTTTTATGTGATATGAAACCTTTATTTATACTCAGGTGAGCTCTGAGGTGAGGCCACCTTATTTACAGAACTGCTGAGTGTACAACAAGATAAAACAACAAAACAATGTGCAGTGCAATCAGTTAAAACAGTTACAACATGAATCATTTAGAAATGAAATCAGACATTTAAATTCCCTAAGGGAAGGAAGAACTTCCAACTTTAACTTTGATTGAATGTCATTCCAGGACTTTGGGGATGCATAAGAGAATGCTGTCCTGCCGAGTCATGTACTTGTATGTGGTACTTTAAATGTGATCCAGTTACTAGATTGTGTTTGATGGGCGGGATAATTCCTGTCCAACAGGGCAGCATACGGTGGCTGTATATGTTAGTATATGCATGACATTTCTGCCAAATGATGTGTATAATGTGTGTGTGTGGGCATGTGTGTATTGCAGTGGCGGCTGCTGACCAAATTTCTTGGTGAAGCACAAATTATTATATTATATTATATATTAAATTATATTTTTAAAACATCCCCAAGGCTGCAACACCCCCATTCCTCCCAGGTGTCAGGCTCCTCATTCGCTTCCATTCATTTTGGGGACCATGTTTAAATGTCATACTTCTGAAGTATAAACAAACTATACTGCTGTGACGATTTCAATAAAACAGACCATTTTGAGTCAATGGTACATGCTTGTACAACTGTACAAGCAAAACTGTACATTGGAATATCTAACATGTATTTACCACCTTCCTCTGCACGAGGCCACAGGTGGGTTTTATGTAACACAAGGACAATTACGTGGGTAATTCGAAAGTAAACGCACGCATTTCAGCCACACACAGGTCACTGACACACTGGACGCAGCGGCCCAATTATATATATATATATATTTTAAATCCACTCACCATTTGATGTACTTCTTATGAGGAAATAGTGTCCCTCCCATCTGATCACTTGTAAATTAAATCCATCCTTCGATATTTTCTGATGAAACGTTCAATGACCTTGTCTGCTTGCAAACAGGCAATGCAACAAACAGCAGTCTTTTGTGATCTAATCGATCCTTCATTTGTGTGAGGATGCTGTCGAAAATGGCCTTGGCTAGTGTGTGCTCCTGAGCTTAGTCAATATCCACCTGGGCTGGTGTATCCTCTTGCACATTATAGGCAGGAGGTGGGGTGCCAAAATAATGACCCTAGGAGAGATAAGAAAATCATATAATTATAGTAAAAAGTATTGCATTCATCATAGCTTAAAATGACAAGAACAGCTACAGTAGCTAAGTGTTATGGTTTGTAACCGACCCCAATCGCACAACACAAGACAGGTATGAGAGTAAGCCAAAACAGGGCATTTATTCATTACATAACAAAGGCGGCACTGTC